>NC_091166.1:25697735-25722735 GCF_040958095.1 Procambarus clarkii | reverse complement strand
TAGTTGTACTCACCTAGTTGTGCTTGGGGGGATTGAACTTCGGCTCTTTAGTCCCACCTCTCAACAGTCAATGAAAGGGTGTGCAGATTCCTGAGCCTAATGGGCTATATCATATCTACATTGGGAGCCAAGACATGATCACTTCTTTATAAAATTCTCTGGAAAAAAAAACTGGAAAGAGCTAAAAATGTTCCTTGTTGTTACAAATTCCACCAGTCTAATAAACCATTACACCTCCAAATTCCAACATCATAGCAAATCGATTGACTCTTATTTTATTACTTGGAAATCTTTATATCTTTAATCTTGACATCCATTTGTGGAAATTCCATTAAACAATTGATTCTATCATTCATGAAACTCCCATAACAAATTCCACATAATAGAAGAGAAGGGGGGATAATATGGTTCTTTTACCATTACAGTTACTTGGAAGGAAACCAAAAGATATTTTCACCATATCAGTCAGTTATTTAAGGCACCATGTTGTTCTGTATGGAACTAGAAGACACTAGTCCTTCGGTACAACTTCTCAAACACGGGTCTAATTTAACTTTGCGGTTTCTAAATAAAAAATACAAAAAACATATGTGTTCGGGAATAGAATATTCACATATTTTATACTTATTATATTAGTTATTTTATGTCTGTTCATTACGATAACATCTATTATGAATATGTATACCAAAATACTATATATGGAATCAGTTGCAGTTGGAATGACTGATGGTAAAAGGAAATGTTATGGGTTCACTACATGCCATAGCTGGTTCCCTTACGATAATTCTGGCAACTTTGGCAATTTTCACAACAATTAACACAAATAAAAGTATAAAAAGTGATGAAAGAGAACAAATGAATTTCGAAGCACCATAAAAAAGGTAGGAATTTTCCAAATATTAAATTAAATGGAATAGAATATATTTAATAATTGGGTTAAATAAGACAATATTGTGTGAACCAGGTGCTTGGTTAAAAATATAATAATGACAACAATTCTTAAGTTAATATTCTCTAGAAGGCCTAAAATTGTCCACACATGTCTAATCTAGCTTTGCTGCTCGGTTGATTGTATACAGAATAACAATTCTTATGCTCTCTTTTTTTTGTTTAAGTAAATAAAATAATATTATTATTAAATATTTACTAAAAAAAGAAATATAGTGTATAGTGTCTCACCTAGTTGTATTTGGGCGGATTGAGATTCGGCTCTTTGGTCCCGCATTTGAACTCTCAATAAACTGGTGTGTAGATTCCTGAGCCCATTGGACTCTATCATTTCTACATTTGAAACTGTGTATGGAGTCTGCCTTCACTGCCTAATGCATTCCATCTGTTAGGTACTTATCATTGTTATATTTTTTCTTGACTCAGTTATATCTTGAGGTTATCTTGAGATGATTTCGGGGCTTTAGTGTCCCCGCGGCCGGTCCTCGACCAGGCCTCCACCCCCAGGAAGCAGCCCGTGACAGCTGACTAACACCCAGGTACCTATTTTACTGCTAGGTAACAGGGGCATAGGGTGAAAGAAACTCTGCCCATTGTTTCTCGCCGGCGCCTGGGATCGAACCCAGGACCACAGGATCACAAGTCCAGCGTGCTGTCCACTCGGCCGACCGGCTCCAAAGTTGTAAGAGAGAAATACCCCAGATAAGAGATTTCATAAAATCTGAAGGTTGAAAGGAATCGTGTTGTGGGTTAATGTTTGGTGAATCTTTGTAAAACACTGCAATAGAAAATATATTTTCATTAAGATGAGACTTGAGGTAATAATATACAATATAACGAGAGCCGAGAGATTTTAGACTGGCCTCTTTATCAATAATATTGTTCGTTCTTTTTTTTATTTACTAACTGATGAGGATCCCAATTTCCCTGCAGAACTTTGCATTTAAGGTGAGAAGATGGTATCACTAATATGGGTTCTAAGAGTAAAAAGAGAATTGAGGACCAATGATAAGCTACAACTAAGCCACTGTCAGGAAGTCTAAAGATATTAATCACGTGGGATGAATTAAAAACAGGTTGTATTTTAGGTTCGAGCATTGTAGTTGCAATCCAACCTGGATTGGTAACCATTTCATAAATGGCAGAGACCGAAGTTGGAATAACCCAGTTGCACGGTAAATCAGAGGTGAGAAATGAAAATGACACTATACCTTTATTTTGCTTCTCGATATCATAACCTAAGACCAAGAGACCAGGTAGTTATAGTAGACATCATCCTCCATCATAATCATTATGATTAACGAGTGATTTACGTATGTCTGCAGTATTTGAGGAAATTAGTAACTATTTGAAAAAAAAACTTGGTGTCGTGTAGTGGGAGGTAATAATATCCTCCTTATTATTGTCCAGAGTATTATTACACCAAGACCAACTTTCATAGGAAAAAGGCATGTTAGTAAAAGCACATTCTTTTAAATAATTTTCTTCTTTTTGACATTTAAACATTCCTTAAATTTTGAAGGATATATTTTTTGTAATAGTTTATTGTAAAAACTTGGTCATTATCGAGGACCAAAAAATGTTGCAGACTGATGGAAAAAAAATAACGCAACCATAATTGTGGTAATATAATTAAAAAAGGAGGGAATGACCATTTTGATTTGTTACTGCATTATGGGAAATGTGTGGGCAAGAATTTACATAGACATATCAAAATGTTAAATAGTCAAATTCGCTTTTATTTTACCAGTATCTGTTGTAAATTGAACTTTTAATTTAGATGACTGCTTATTTCTTCGTTGTAAACCTGCTTCTACATATGAATTTACATCATATAAATTTATTGGTCATGGTTTATTATTATTATTATTATTATTATTATTATTAATATTATTATTTTCTATTATATATAAATTTGCATGTTTCACATTTGCCTCACTATACAATTTTTTAATAAAAATACTCACGCAAGCAGTAATATTTGTCATATCTTGGTTAAACGGAGAGGAATGGGATGATGGATGAAAAATATAGAAGTTTGTATTAGTTATATTTATTAAATCAGGTATAGTTTGCCCAGATATATACTGCATATTAATGGTTTTTAATATATATAATAAGAAAACAGCTTTTAATGAAACTGGGTTTTAGGCTATAAATCTCAAAAGGATAGAGTACCTTAGGCTGAAATCTAAAATTTACTGATATCATGTTCTTCAACTTGTTTATGTGGAAGATTTTTCATGAAATCTTAAAGTTGATTATATATATACTTCCTCACATAATGTCAAAGTAAAAAAAAAATATCATATGTGTCGTAACTAACAACACCTAGTAATTTTTCCCTAATTTTATATACAAAACGCTAGTTTCATATACATTTGTAATGTTTTATATACCAGGTGACGAGGAGGTGGTGATTTTTAGAAAACAAGCTGTCAAGAACGAGGATAAGGGCCCCTCTAAAGGCAGACAGTTCCGAAAGAGTACTAGAGTTAGAATTGACAAACCTGTCAAAGGAACTAATGAGATCAATGCCACAGCGTGGGCCAGGGGAAGTAGCAAAAGACAGACCAAGACCAAAAAGCTCTTGCTGGTGCTTAGAAAGAGAGTAGGACGAAAGGTTGGTAACACAGTCAGAGAGAGAGTATTTGGCCCAAGGACTGTTGGAGATCAGGCGTTGAAGTTTGTTGTGTAGTGTGGAGGAGTGGTGGGAAGAGGAGACGTGAGCAGTGTCAAATGCAATTGGAAAAATGATATTGCATAGATCACTGGGAAGAGAAGAGGACAGAAAGCGTTGCTGTTGGCGAACAGCAAGAAAAGCCTCGTCAACTTGCAAGGAGGTGGCATGAATAAGTTCTTGAAGAAGAAGGCGGGCATGAAGGCGGGCAAACTAACACACTTCGTAGCAATCTAGTTCACACTGCTCCTCCTGCTTCTAATGCTGCTGGTGTCTACTCTATTTCCTGTTCATCTTGTCCTCTCCAATACTTTGGCGAAACTGGTCGTACACTGAATGACAGACTTAAAGAACACAAGAGAAGTGTTAAGTCTGCAGACACTAACAATGCTCTCTTCTGCCATGTGAGGGATTCTAATCATCCCATTGATTGGTCTTCCTCCAAAATAATCTTTCCTGCCTCTACTCTACACAGACGCCGTCTTGTAGAATCGGCTCTTATACACAATGTACCCAACATGAACTTGAATCCTGGCTTTGTTGCTGTGGACTCTTCCCTTTCAGAGTATATACTCAAATGCTCTAATCTTTCTAACAAACGTGACTTAACATAAGCTTTTCCCCCTTCCATTTATCTTTCTTTCTCTTTCCTTTTCTTTCTCTCTTCTCCCTTTGTCTGTTCATTGTCTTCTCCTACGCTCCCTTGCTATCCTCTTCTTATTCATATTACTATCTCCTTCGGTGGTTATAATAGGAGCTGCCTCGTATGGGCCAATAGGCCTTCTGCAGTTCTCACTACTACTATCCCCTTCACCTGACTTTCCTCCTCAGCTCTCTCTTGCCTATTTATTGCCTGACCCTACCACGTCATCACAATCGACTTGAGAATGGTCCAGGACAGACCGAAACGTCGTCGTCCCTTCAACTTCTAGTGTGTGGTCTGGTCAACATACTTCAGCCACGTTATTGTGACTCATCGCCTGCAACCGGTATATATCCTCTCTGGACAAACGGTATGAGCAAATTATAGTTATGAGGATAACATATTCCATTACATCCTAAACTTAATATATTTTGGGTTTCAATAGTACTGGGTATATTAAAGTTACAGTCCCATGCACGTGCGTTAGATATAGGATGAGTTACATCTTCCAGTATTGAGTCACTGCTGTGGTCAGCTCGACTGGTAGCGAATTGACAAAATCGGTTTAAATAAACTTCTTTCTGTAGGGATTGAGATTCTTGTCCCACACGATATCTAAAACAACCACTATTCTTTCGATTATATTTTTGTAGATATGGTAGTAATAAACCTAATGTTAGCCCACTTAAGAGTATAAAACTTATATTTTCATCAGCCCATTTGCCCATGGTTTTAAAAATCCGGACTAATGTTTTATCTTTCAGTGAAGGATTACTTTCTATAAACTTCCGAAAATGTGTCTCGTTTTCAAACCCCAGTTCCTGAGCCAGCTTATTTACTCTGTCAACATGTGCTTTATAGAGATTAAATGGATATTTCGAAGATAAGTGTTGTTTCAGAGCTTCGTTTTCTTCTGCATTTAGAAGAGGAGAATTTATTCTCCGTGTAAAAGAGATTCTATAAATTCTTTGGACTGACTATAAGATTTTAAGTGAAGGTTGTCATGGACAGATGCAATAAAGGTTTTAGCTTTATGATTTGAACATTCAATATCTCTGGATATATCAGCCAAATATTTATTTGTGGTAGTAAATCCCCTACTTTCCTCACCCAAACTCTGAGAGAGATGAAGCAAGGATTGAAGACCCCGGTCAATTTCTTGTACTAATGCTTCGGTCATTTAATATTCTATATTTTGTTTTTAAATTAGAAATTCATCTCATTTTATTTTTAGTCCATCATAAAATTTCTCCTATATGATAAAAATGGATGACAATTTTATTAATCAAATATTTCGTAAATTTTTGAATGACAGTGACTTGGAACAAATAAAACAAGAATTCAACCATCCTGTTCTTAATCCACTTACACAAAGAGAAATTATTACATACGTTGAAGAAGATCAAAATGAGGACAGTGAGAGAGATACTGTAAGAGGACAACCACGTCAGCTTAAAAGGCGACTGCTGCTTAAACCTTCTAGCTTAAGGAATTATAAGTGTACTCTGGAAAAATTTGGCTGCTATAAACTTAGACAGGTTGGTCGTGAGGCCCCCGTTACCCCCGATCTGATAAATGATTACAATGTGTATCTGAATCGCGATGCCAATTTGAAATACATGACACGACTAACCAACGTTCACACGCCTAACAAATATATCGTGGGTCCCATTCTGGCGCAAGAAATGCGCCTGCCCCGTACTGCCGACAAATTGCGCCGTAATAATAAACCTATTTTAGACAGCCGTTTGATTGCTAAGACCGTTAGTAGAATTTGGAACTTTTCTCAGTCTGATCACTCATATAAAATTCTACCAATGTACCATACAGGTCTGCGAGCCAAAGAAGCCAACAACGTAACGTATCGTAATGTGACAGATTCCTATTACCCTTCCACACAGACTGTAGTTTTGCCGGTAGTGTACAGTAAACACGGCAAGGATCGCAACATTCCCCTTGTTGAAAGGTGGTGCTTCCACTTTTTTTATTCAATACCTCATTCCATATGTTAATAATAAGATGTTACGATTGACGTTACTTAAACATCAGGGAACCTGGGTAGCTGTTCATTGGGATAAACCCATTTTTGACTCCAGTTACCTGAGTACACAAAAAGTTTTTAAAACTTATCTCTGGAAAATTGCCAAAGAAAGAAACCAGAAACTATCCTCAGATGAAGAACATTACGTCAAGGAAGAGTTAAGAGGCGTGGGACTCCATTCCCTCAGAGCTGATTTTGACACATGTACTTTTAACAGTCTTTCACACCAGTTGGGTAAGAATCATATTTTACCTTTGAAAATTATCAGTGAAATTTTGGGACAATCTAATACTAAAGAATTTTTGAGAAGTTACGTTAACCAAGGTGAAACAACAACAATACCAACACCAACAATAGATGAGGGAAATAATGGCTCAGAGGAGGAATTAGGTAATGATGACAATGAAGAAGTTCATGGATCACTTATTAACGACGAAACTATTCACTGGGGTAGCAATGCACGCCTTACCATGCGACAACGTTATCGACACATGAATGTCAATTCCATTACTAATTTGGAAGATAATACTCATCCTTTGGCCACAACACAAGCTTTAACACCACCCCTGTCACATTTACAGTCATTATCATTACCTGACAATATTGCTCCTAATATTATTAATAATATTCTTATTGATATACCTTCAACTACTACTACTATTACTACTCCAACTAGTTCTAATACTACTACGACTATTACTACTACTAATACTACTACTACTACTCCTACTGCTACTACTTTTAATAATAATAATAATAATAATAATATAACTAATAGAGTTGTTTATCTTTAGCACTGTCAACATTATGTTTGGTTTTCACTGGGAGAGAGTGGGACAGAATGCTGTTTTATTTTCATGTTTAACAATTGATTAAATATTATTTATTTGATTTTTGTTTTTTTGTTCACGCTCAGGGTTGTTAAATAAAGAACAACTCTACGAACAATAAACTGAACTATATCTTCTCATAATATTAAACTACACCTATATTTATTATTATTATTATATATAATATATAATATATATATATAATATATATATATATATATATATATATATATATATATATATATATATATATATATATATATATATATATATATATATATATATATATATATATATATATATATATATATATATATATATATTATTAAATATGACCGAAAAAGTAAGATTAATAATTCTAACACGAATTTTCTCAATCTTTCGTACATTTCTTTTCACTGCTGGTGGTAATTCAAAAATCAATTCTCCAAAATTCATTTTTATTTCTAGTCTGACGCGACACTTGAGCGCTTTTCGTAAAACTTATTACATTTTCAAAGACTTTAGCTTACACATACACAACTGAATAGAACTTACACATCTTCGATTTGTTTATATCTACATTTGAGTGAGGTGGATGGCGTGAGGTGGTATTAATAGGGTATTAAATTCATCAACACAAGACAGAACATGAAACAATGGGTATCTAATGGAAGTGATTTGTAGAAAGCCTATTGGTCCATATTTCTTGATGCTTCTATATTGGAGCGGAGTCTTGAGGTAGGTAGAATATAGTTGTGCATTAATTGGCTGTTGATTGCTGGTGTTGACTTCTTGATGTGTAGAGCCTCGCAGACGTCAAGCCGCCTGCTATCGCTGTATCTATCGATGATTTCTATGTTGTTTACTAGGATTTCTCTGGCGATGGTTTGGTTGTGGGAAGAGATTATATGTTCTTTAATGGAGCCCTGTTGCTTATGCATCGTTAAACGCCTAGAAAGAGATGTTGTTGTCTTGCCTATATACTGGGTTTTTTGGAGCTTACAGTCCCCAAGAGGGCATTTGAAGGCATAGACGACGTTAGTCTCTTTTAAAGCGTTCTGCTTTGTGTCTGGAGAGTTTCTCATGAGTAGGCTGGCCGTTTTTCTGGTTTTATAGTAAATCGTCAGTTGTATCCTCTGATTTTTGTCTGTAGGGATAACGTTTCTATTAACAATATCTTTCAGGACCCTTTCCTCAGTTTTATGAGCTGTGGAAAAAAAGTTCCTGTAAAATCGTCTAATAGGGGGTATAGGTGTTGTGTTAGTTGTCTCATCAGAGGTTGCATGGCGTTTCACTTTCCTTCTTATGATGTCTTCGACGAAACAATTGGAGAAGCCGTTGTTGACTAGGACCTGCCTTACCCTACAGAGTTCTTCGTCGACTTGCTTCCATTCTGAGCTGTGGCTGAGAGCACGGTCGACATAAGCGTTAACAACACTCCTCTTGTACCTGTCTGGGCAGTCGCTGTTGGCATTTAGGCACATTCCTATGTTCGTTTCCTTAGTGTAGACTGTAGTGTGGAAACCTCCGCTCTTTTCCATGACTGTTACATCTAGAAAGGGCAGCTTCCCATCCTTTTCCATCTCGTAAGTGAAACGCAGCACGGAACTCTGCTCAAATGTCTCCTTCAGCTCCTGCAGATGTCTGACATCAGGTACCTGTGTAAAAATGTCGTCAACATACCTGCAGTATATGGCCGGTTTCAAGTTCATTTCGACTAAGACTTTTTGCTCGATGGTACCCATGTAGAAGTTTGCAAACAGGACACCTAGGGGAGAACCCATGGCGACCCCATCTACTTGCTTATACATGTGCCCATCCGGGCTCAAGAAGGGTGCCTCTGTAGTACAAGCTTGGAGTAGTTTCCTTAGAATATTTTCTGGTATGTCAAGAGGAGTGCAGGCCGGATCACGATGCACTCTGTCGGCTATCATCCCGATTGTCTCGTCCACAGGTACGTTGGTAAACAGTGATTCTACGTCCAACGAGGCTCTAATCTCTGTGGCACGTGTGCCCCGCAGTAAGTCAACAAATTCCTTTGGAGACTTCAGGCTGAAGGCACAAGGGACATAAGGAGTCAGCAGGCCATTGAGTCGCTTCGCCAGTCTGTACGTGGGTGTGGGTATCTGGCTAATGATTGGCCGAAGTGGGTTTCCAGGCTTGTGTGTCTTGACATTTCCATACGCATATCCAGGTTTATATTCCCCAATAATCTTTAGCAGGTGGAGTCCGGATTTCTTGGCGTTCACAGTTTCGATCAGTTTGTTGACCTTTGCTTTCAATTCGGCTGTAGTGTCCTTCGTTACCCTTTGGAATTTAGTTTGGTCAGAGAGTATGAGGTTCATTTTCGCCAGATATTCGTCTTTTTTAAGAATGACGTATATTGGCGACTTGTCACCTCTCCTGACAACTATCTCCTTGTTCTCACACAGGCTCTTAGCGGCCGCTTTGAGCTCGGGGGACAGTATGGTGCTTCTGTAGTTGCCTCGATTCTTTCCTCCTTCCGCAATAAGTTCTGCTTGTAAGGTATCTTTGGAAGTGACCTTTTTTTGTGTCTCGAGGTCGAATATGTCGTCCAACAGAATTTCCAACTCCACTTTCCGGGCCATCTCCAGACCGAGTGAGATGGCCCGGAAAGTGGAGTTGGAAATTCTGTTGGACGACATATTCGACCTCGAGACACAAAAAAAGGTCACTACCACGGATACCTTACAAGCAGAACTTATTGCGGAAGGAGGAAAGAATCGAGGCAACTACAGAAGCACCATACTGTCCCCCGAGCTCAAAGCGGCAGCTAAGAGCCTTCGTGAGAACAAGGAGATAGTTGTCAAGAGAGGTGACAAGTCGCCAATATACGTCATTCTTAAAAAAGACGAATATCTGGCGAAAATGAACCTCATACTCTCTGACCAAACTAAATTCCAAAGGGTAACGAAGGACACTACAGCCGAATTGAAAGCAAAGGTCAACAAACTGATCTAAACTGTGAACGCCAAGAAATCCGGACTCCACCTGCCAAAGATTATTGGGGAATATAAACCTGGATATGCTTATGGAAATGTCAAGACACACAAGCCAAGAAACCCACTTCGGCCAATCATTAGCCAGATACCCACACCCAAGTACAGACTGGCGAAGCGACTCAACGGCCTGCTGACTCCTTATGTCCCTTGCGCCTTCAGCCTGAAGTCTCCAAAGGAATTTGTTGACTTACTGCGGGGCACACAGGCCACAGGGATTAGAGCCTCGTTGGACGTAGAATCACTGTTTACCAACGCACCTGTGGACGAGACAATCGGGATGATAGCCGACAGAGTGTATCCTGATCCGGCCTGCACTCCTCTTGACATACAAGAAAATATTCTAAGGAAACTACTCCAAGCTTGTACTAAAGAGGCACCCTTCTTGAGTCTGGATAGGCACATGTATAAGCAAGTAGATGGGGTCGCCATGGGTTCTCCCCTAGGTGTCCTGTTTGCAAACTTCTACATGGGTACCATCGAGCAAAAAGTCTTAGTCGAAATGAACTTGAAACCGGCCATATACAGCAGGTATGTTTACGATATTTTTACACAGGTACCTGATGTAAGACATCTGCAGGAGCTGAAGGAGGCATTTGAGCAGAGTTCCGTGCTGCGTTTCACTTACGAGATGGAAAAGGATGTGAAGCTGCCCTTTCTAGATGTAACAGTCATGGAAAGAGCGGAGGTTTCCACACTACAGTCTACACTAAGGAAACGAACATAGGAATGTGCCTAAATGCCAACAGCGACTGCCCAGACAGGTAAAAGAGGAGTGTTGTTAACGCTTATGTCGACCGTGCTCTCAGCTACCGCTCAGAATGGAAGCAAGTCGACGAAGAACTTTGTACGGTAAGGCAGGTCCTAGTCAACAACGGCTTCTCCAATGGTTTCGTCGAAGACATTATAAGAAGGAAAGTGAAACGCCATGCAACCTCTGAAGAGACAACTAACACAACACCTATACCCCCTATTAGACTATTTTACAGGAACTTCTTTTCCACAGCTCATAAAATGGAGGAAAGGGTCCTGAAAGATATTGTTAATAGAAACTTTATCCCTACAGACAAAAATCAGAGGATACAACTGACGATTTACTATAAACCAGAAAAACGGCCAGCCTACTCATGAGAAACTCTCCAGACACAAAAGCAGAGCGCTTTAAAAGAGACCAACGTCGTCTATGCCTTCAAATGCCCTCTTGGGGACTGTAAGCTCCAAAAAACTAAGTATATAGGCAAGACAACAACATCTCTTTCTAGGTGTTTAACGATGCATAAGCAACAGGGCTCCATTAAGGAACATATAATCTCTTCCCACAACCAAACCATCGCCAGAGAAATCCTAGTAAAAACACAGAAATCATCGATAGATACAGCGATAGCAGGCGGCTTGACGTCTGCGAGGCTCAACACATCAAGAAGTCAACACCAGCAATCAACAGCCAATTAATGCACAACTATATTCTACCTACCTCAATACTCCGCTCCAATATAGAAGCATCAAGAAATATGGACCAATAGGCTTTCTACAAATCACTTCCATTCAATACCCATTGTTTTGTGTTCTGTCTTGTGTTTAGGAATTTAATACCCTATTAATACCACCTCACCCCATCCACTTCACTCAAATGTAGATATAAACAATTCGAAGATGTGTAAGTTCTATTCAGTTGTGTATGTGTAAGCTTAAGTCTTTGAAAATGTAATAAGTTTTACGAAACGCGCTCAAGTGTCGCGTCAGACTAGAAATAAAAATGAATTTTGGAGAATTGATTTTTGAATTACCACCAACAGTGAAAAGAAACGTACGAAAGATCGAGAAAATTCGTGTTAGATTTATTAATCTTACTTTTTCGGTCATATTTAATAATATATATATATATATATATATATATATATATATATATATATATATATATATATATATATATATATATATATATATATATATATATATAAATATATATATGTATATATATATATATATATATATATATATATATATATATATATATATATATATATATATATATATATATATATATATATATATATATATATATATATATATATATATATATATATATATATATATATATATATATATATATATATATATATATATATATATATATATATGACATTATTAAGAGAAGCCTTACCACAGCCGGTTGTCCAGCAGAGAGAGAGCCCCGTTACCTAATGTCCCGCAACTCTGATGAGCCTGTCGGTCGCCCAGACGGAATTACGGTGAACCCCTGGAAGAATGGTAGACAGTTGGTGTGGGACTACACTTGCGTTTCAACTTTAGCCAATACCTATGTTGACTTCAGTGCTACACAAGCAGGAGGAGCTGCCAATCACCGGGAAGCGGCCAAGTCACGTAAATAAAGAGACCTTGAGCACCACTACAATTTTGTCCCCATTGCCTCAGAGACGCTTGGTGCCTGGGGTAAAAGTGCTGCTAGCTTTTTAAAGGAGTTGGGGTCTAAGCTAATCGAAACAACTAGAGACCCCAGAGCTGCCAGTTTTCTTTTTCAGCGCCTTAGTGTGGCAATCCAGAGAGGAAATGCTCACTGCATCTATGGTTCCTGCCCACCATCTGAGGAGCTGGAGGAGCTATTCAACTTGTGACAAACAGCCTTGTACCCTGTATGTAATTAATATTGTAACTTTTTTTGTGTAATGACATTTTCAAATAAAGTTAGATAAATATACACACTTAACAAAAGAATAGGGGTGGTAGGAGAAGGAAATATCAAAGTGTTCAGTGAGGATCCACAAGGTCTTCTCTGAGTACTCTTTATTTTCTTCTCCGAGGCTATGGGTCCCTACATTTGCACCAGAGGTGGTACCCCTTCTAGGTTTTATATATATATATATATATATATATATATATATATATATATATATATATATATATATATATATATATATATATATATATATATATATATATATATATATATATGTCGTACCTAGTAGCCAGAACGCACTTCTCGGCCTACTATGCACGGCCCGATTTGCCTAATAAGCCAAGTTTTCATGAATTAATTATTTTTCGACTACCTAACCTACCTAACCTAACCTGACCTAACTTTTTCGGCTACCTAACCTATAAAGATAAGTTAGGTAGAGTTGGTTAGGTTCGGTCATATATCTATGTTAATTTTAACTCCAATAAAAAAAAATTGACCTCATACGTAATGAAATGGGTAGCTTTATGATTTCATAAGAAAAAATTAGAGAAAATGTATTAATTCAGGAAAACTTGGCTTATTAGGCAAATCGGGCCTTGCATAGTAGGCCGAGAAGTGCGTTCTGGCTACTAGGTACGACATATATATATATATATATATATATATATATATATATATATATATATATATATATATATATATATATATATATATATATATATATATATATGCTTACATAATGAAAGGGTTTAGAGTTTTCTAATAGTTTCATATTTCAAAACTGATTCAATGGAATTTTTTATGATTCCCAAGGAAAAAATAACTGTTTAAATGTATCTAACACAGAATTTAGTGCCAAGAGAACAAAATTTAGCACCGAGTACACAGATTTTTGTATCAAGAATACTGAATTTAGTGCAGAGTTTGACAGTCAAAGAAACAACAAAATAATGACATTTTAGAGAAGTAACTTTTTTGTAAGATTTTTCTTTAGATTTATAATATTTTATATACCAAAAAATGCATGATAAAACTAGAAAAAAAATCCTCCTTTACTGCCACTTTTTATTGACTTTTATTCCAATTTATTAACAAAGTTTTATGCAATAAGGAGATATTATTGTTTAGGAGTAACTTGTTTTCATGATTTTTATATATTATTTTGAAATATTATTGTGAAGATAAAATTATGAAAGGTTTCTCCTGGTATATATAATATAAATTTATTTCCAGTTGATTAATTTTCTGAAAGACATTTTCTATGTGTTGTGTATGTTTTAAGAATTTATATAATATTTCTTATTTAAATTAATTTTTTTAAATATATTTTTACATAACAATACTCGAAGTCTATACTGGAGGTCTTTAACTCGCAAAATATATTATTTGTGGGTAATAAAACCCAAAAATAATTTTTGGGGGAATATTATAAAATGCCCAAAATTATTTTTGTAAAGATATTTTTTTTATAATAAATTAAATAATTTGTTCTAAATAAATTGTAAAGTTTGTCACCTAAAAAACAAAGTATTTACTTTTGGTTTTTACTTGGCAAAAATAATTTTTTTTGTGAAATAAAACCGCCAAATTTATTTTTTGTAAATAATTTTGAATGTATTTTATAGATTCAATTATATAATTTTAAAAAGTTACCCTTGAATGTGAGATACAAAAGATAAAAAAAACTATTAATAGGATTTGGTATTTACGTTTATGGAACATCTCGTAACAGCCGTTGTGGTTTAAATGATTTTTCGCACTTATCCAAACATGGTATGATAAAGGATATTGAAATGTATAAGTATTTGATTATTATTATTATTATTATTATCAACAATTTTTACAGATTTGTACATTATGTCGGCATTTGGGGGTACACCTTTGACCGTATCTCTGGCAAATACATCTGTGATTCATACACGGCAAGAGTTTACAATGACACACTAGAATTTTCCTATAGCGATTATCACTGAGAAAATAATCAGATTGTCTTCGAACGACTTCTCGAAGACCTACTGTCTCACTCTTATTAATTTGATTTGGTATAATTCTGTCTACATATTTATCGAAGTCAGTCCTAGAAAGATACTGATCGATAGTTCCAAATTTGGTGGCCACACGATATAAATCTCTCCGGTGATCAATTTCGATAACTATTCCGCTGATGGTACGCATCCCCATCTTCGATTCTCTGTCTGCTTTAGGGATTATGACATTAACTGCATCGTATAAACTTATAGGTGTAACATCTGATGAAGACTGTGACAACATTTTAAAAGCGTTACTCTTCTGGCGCTCCTTCACGCTACTTCTTATTTCTTTTACTTTTTTGACATGCAAGTGATGGAGAGGTTGGTTGTCAATGTCTGCATCGATATTGTTGTTATTTTCGTCGGACTCCGAATCAGTACGAGACGGTGTGTCCCCTGAATTGTTCAGTTGTCTAATTATTATCTTAGGTGATAATAATAATAGGTGATAATAAATAATAGGTGATGATGGTCGAAGATGAGGCTCTTGTGGTAGTGGAGATGATAATATCATCCCATGATCAGAAGACAATGGTGTAGTAGGAGTTGCTGCCATTTCTTCATTGTTAACTCGACCCAATGGGGCTTCCGTTACTTTGTTCAGTTCGTCATCTATTATCTTCTGGGGTAATAATATTGGTGGTAATGATGGTGGTGGTGGGGATGGTGGTGAACTTGGTGGCAGAGATCTTATTATTATCATCTCATGATGAGAAGACGAAGGTGTAGAAGGAGCTGCTCCCATTTCTTCATTGTTGACTTCATCTAACAGTTCTCCTGTTATTTTGTTCAGCTCGTCATCCATTATCTCCTGGGGTAATAATATTGGTGGCAATGATGATGATGGTGGTGGTGGTGAACTTGGTGATGGAGATCTTATTATTATCATCTCATGATGAGAAGACGAAGGTGTAGTAGGAGTTGTTCCCATTTCTTCATTGTTGACTTCATCTAACGGTTCTCCTGTTATTTTGTTCAGCTCGTCATCCATTATCTCCCGGGGTAATAATATTGGTGGCAATGATGGTGGCGGTGGAGGTGGGGAGATTATTATCATCTCAGGCGAAGAACTTGTAGTTGTATTCGAATGTGAAGATATGATGGATTGATGTTGTTTTTGATGTAATATTGGTGATGATGACTAATTAAAAGAAAATATATATAAATACTATATACTGTCGCTTCTTCGCTTTACTTTTCTTAATAAATATAAATAGGCATGTATTTATCAAATTAACCTTCCAAAAATTTATTATTATAATTATCAAATGCTTTCCCATTATTTGTTGTTAACTCACTCACTCTTTTTGGAAGTTAACTAATGAAGTAGAAATTTTAATGTTTCTCTTTCTTTACAGATTGATTATTTTAATGCTGTACAACTGAAGGGAAAGGATATGATGAATATAATCTCAGTATCAATTATCATCTATCTGTCAACCATTAATTAATAAATAGATACCTCTGAATCCCTGGTGTTGATAATAATTTCGTTCTGGTTCCCAGCCTCAGCAGTCGGTGGTTGACGGCAGTGGTGTTCTTCAACATCTTGTTCTCGACTTCGTTTCTGGTCTCCAATAGGATCATCTTCTTCCTCCTCCTCTTCTTCAATTAGATTCATCGATAATAAGTCTTCTTCAGTGATATCCTTTCCTTGCAGCTGTTTGTACATCGATGGTGAGAGTTCCGTTTGCATACCGATGGGGGGTTCGATCCCAAAGACCGCCTTTTACGGTGACAGTCCAACACCCCGCGAATATGCTATATTTTTATTAAATTGTACGAAGGGAAGACTGGCCGACCAATCGCGAGTTCGATTCTCACACATCCAACTCCCAAGCATTTTTGTAATGTCGCCGTTGGCCCGTTCTATGCTTCCCTGACTCTGGGGATGCCAGGGCTTACCGTTTATTAAGATTAACTTGGGCCATAATTCCGTCCGTAACTGATGAATCACTGCCGCCACGAATTCACGGCCGTTGTCGCTTTGCAGATATGAAGGGGCACCAATGAGCGTAAAGATATCCATCAAGTGACGAGCGACTTCTATTGCCTGTTTAGTACGAAGAGGGCGGTGAACTGAGAACTTGGTTAGATTGTCTTGGTAATGAAGAATGTAGTTGAACAAACATCCCTATCCTTATGCATGTCAATCAAATCAATCTGTCCTCTCTCTCCGAAACTCTCAGACACGATGGGTTTAACTACCCCCTTTCTTACGCCTGGGAACACGTTTTAAGTTGCAAATTTGACATAAAGAAATGAATAGATTTACTTCTTCTTTGGTTACGTTAGCAACCGTCTTGCGTACTTGAAAATGAGTTCTTTTTTCTCCCCCATGGCCGACCGCATTACGGGCGTCGTAAATTGTCACATAGCTGCCCCTGGTGTATAAATCTGTGGTATACACGTTGGGGGACTAATGCGGAGGTTGCTGCTGCTGTTGATGTTGAGCTAATTAACTTGCGTTTTATTCCCCGCTTCAGGTTCTTCTCGGTTTCATCTACGCTGACCAGAATGTCTTCTCCAAACATGTTTTTCACATCATATCGCGACAACAGATTGTATTCATGGGAAGTTTTTGTAGTCTTCTTAAGTTTAGCTGCATTTACTTCACTAATGTATTTCCTTAACTTTTTAAGACTAAAAATCTTTCGACGTTCTCCGCGTCGTTTTGACAACATTTGGCGTATCTGAAGGTCAAATTCTTGTTTGTGACGAACTTCTTCGTCTCTCATTTCATTTTCACTTCTTTGTCCACAAGTCAATAATGACGCTGGAGCACTTGAAGGTACTGATTCGAGTGTATCCATCGTGTGGGTAACTGATTGACACTGATATATATGACCCCGCCTTATGTCGTTACCTCACTTTACCGCGGTCAGGTGACGATCGACCAATCACGAGCCTGCTTTCTTTGCTTAATGGGCAGTTACAATTTGTGCATACTTGGACAACTTGTGTACATTCGGCCAGAAACGACAGTAGCCTTGCTGAATTAACTAAGTGAGACGACAGCCTTTCATATTAGGCCAAATAGTGAGTTATGGCTTTTAGGTATGTAGTTGAACAAGTAGCCAGAACGTCGTACTCGGCCTACTATGCAAGACCCGATTTGACTAATAGGCAAAGTTTTCCTGAAATTATATACTTTTCTAATTTTTTTTCTTATGGAATGATAAATCTGTCCATTTCATTATGTATAAGTTAATTGTTGTAAATTTGAGTTAAAATTAAAGCAGATAGATGTATAAATTATGTTCCTAATATAATTTAATAATAATAAACTAAATATACTAATTGGAAACAATTCATAGAATATATATATATATATATATATATATATATATATATATATATATATATATATATATATATATATATATATATATATATATATATATATATATATATGTCGTACCTAGTAGCCAGAACGCACTTCTCAGCCTACTATGCAAGGCCCGATTTGCCTAATAAGCCAAGTTTTCCTGAATTAATATATTTTCTCTATTTTTTTCTTATGAAATGATAAAGCTACCCATTTCATTATGTATGAGGTCAATTTGTTTTTATTGGAGTTAAAATTAATGTAGATATATGACCGAACCTAACCAACCCTACCTAACCTAACCTAACCTATCTTTATAGGTTAGGTTAGGTTAGGTAGCCGAAAACGTTAGGTTAGGTTAGGTTAGGTAGGTCAGGTAGTCGAAAAACAATTAATTCATGAATACTTGGCTTATTAGGCAAATCAGGCCTTGCATAGTAGGCTGAGAAGTGCGTTCTGGCTACTAGGTACGACATATATATATATATATATATATATATATATATATATATATATATATATATATATATATATATATATATATATATATATATATATATATATATATATATATATATATATATATATATATATATATATATATATATATATATATATATTATTAAATATGACCGAAAAAGTAAGATTAATAATTCTAACACGAATTTTCTCAATCTTTCGTACATTTCGTTTCACTGTTGGAGGTAAATCAAAAATCAATTCTCCAAAATTCATTTTTATTTCTAGTCTAACGCGACACGAGCGCGTTTCGTAAAACTTATTACATTTTCAAAGACTTTAGTTCACAAATACACAACTGAATAGAACTTACGCATCTCCGATTTTATATCTACATTTGAGTGAGGTGGAAGGGGTGATGTGGCATTAACACAAGACAGAACAAGATGTGGTATTAATAGGGTATTAATTTCATCAACACAAGACAGAACAAGAGTATTAATAGGGTATTAATTTCATCAACACAAGACAGAACACAAAACAATGGATATTGAATAGAAGTGTTTGTAGAAAGCCTATTGGTCCATATTTCTTGATGCTTCTATATTGGAGCGGAGTCTTGAGGTGGGTAGAATATAGTTGTGCAATAATTGGCTGTTGATTGCTGGTGTTGACTTCTTGATGTGTAGTGCCTCGCTAACGTCAAGCCGCCTGCTATCGCTGTATCTATCAATGATTTCTGTGTTGTTTACTAGGATTTCTCTGGCGATGGTTTGGTTGTGGGAAGAGATTATATGTTCCTTAATGGAGCCCTGTTCCTTATGCATCGTTAAACGCCTAGAAAGAGATGTTGTTGTCTTGCCTATATACTGGGTTTTTTGGAGCTTACAGTCCCCAAGAGGGCATTTGAAGGCATAGACGACGTTAGTCTCTTTTAAAGCGTTCTGTTTTGTGTCTGGAGAGTTTCTCATGAGTAGGCTGGCCGTTTTTCTGGTTTTATAGTAAATCGTCAGTTGTATCCTCTGATTTTTGTCTGTAGGGATAACGTTTCTATTAACAATATCTTTCAGGACCCTTTTCTCCGTTTTATGAGCTGTGGAAAAGAAGTTCCTGTAAAATAGTCTAATAGGGGGTATAGGTGTTGTGTTAGTTGTCTCTTCAGAGGTTGCATGGCTTTTCACTTTCCTTCTTATGATGTTTTCGACGAAACCATTGGAGAAGCCGTTATTGACTAGGACCTGCCTTACCCTACAGAGTTCTTCGTCGACTTGCTTCCATTCTGAGCTGTGGCTGAGAGCACGGTCGACATATGCGTTAACAACACTCCTCTTGTACCTGTCTGGGCAGTCGCTGTTGGCATTTAGGCACATCCCTATGTTTGTTTCCTTAGTGTAGACTGCAGTGTGGAAACCTCCGCCCTTTTCCTTGACTGTTACATCTAGAAAGGGCAGCTTCCCATCCTTTTCCATCTCGTAAGTGAAACGCAGCACGGAACTCTGCTCAAATGCCTCCTTCAGCTCCTGCAGATGTCTGACATCAGGTACCTGTGTAAAAATGTCGTCAACATACCTGCAGTATATGGCTGGTTTCAAGTTCATGTCGACTAAGACTTTTTGCTCGATGGTTTTAAATGTAATAAGTTTTACGAAACGCGCTTAGAAATAGAAATACTAGAAATTAGACTTTTCTACATTAGACTAGAAATAATAATGAATTTTGGAGAATTGATTTTTGAATTACCACCAGCAGTGAAAAGAAATGTACGAAAGATTGAGAAAATTCGTGTTAGAATTATTAATCTTACTTTTTCGGTCATATTTAATAATATATATATATATATATATATATATATATATATATATATATATATATATATATATATATATATATGTCGTACCTAATAGCCAGAACTCACTTCTTGGCCTATTATGCAGGGCTCTCGTCTTACTTAACTAAGTTAGCAAGGACTCTGTTGTTTCTGGCTAAGTGTAAACATTTTGGCCTATTATGCAAAAAATCATACTGTTTTTTTGGCCAAGAATGCAAACTGGCGATTGTTTATTTGTTTATCACATGGTCACTGTAAAGTAAGATGTTGTCCATTGAATGTAGGAAGATATTTAGATAAAAATGTCAAATGGGGACGATGTACAGATTAATAATGGCCTTAGGAATTGTTTGTACTAGAAATCAGTAGCACATGGAGCGATATGGTGTTTGAACACTTAGCCGGCATACACTATTATTTAAAACAATTTTGTGTTTATAGAGAGAAAGAGAGAGATAGATTAATAGTTCTCAACTCCTTAAAACATACATAACTGAAACATGCTCATGTCTGAACATTTTGTCCTGCCTCAAAATCACATTGAACAAATAATGTCTTATCCCAGGCCAGCATCCTCTCCGATAAGGATCCTTGGTGGCTCGACCACCAGAAGTTACATCCTGTATACCACTACATTCTCATTTGAACCTAATAGTACTTACCTAACCTAACTTTTTATATAGTCTGTATACGGTAGCTTATTACGAAGCGATAAGCACCCTCCCCTAGGATAGGTTAGGTTAGGTTCCCTAGGTTCAACGCAACCCCCTGTCCCATCATGCCTGGAGGAGACAGCTGGTTGCCCGGAGTAGATGGTAGCAGTGTCAGCTGAATTATATAAATATCAAGTAGTCGCAGGCTACTCTCACATTTTACATCCACTGACGGCCAACCAACACACGCTTCGCTACTCTTCCATCAAATAGAAATTTAGTAGCCACATTCTTACTAATATTTGGAATATTCAGGTGTACAAAGCTTTTAAAACCATGGTATCATTATTTCCCTTTAAATCTTTTACATCTTCGATTATATCAAGTTCCCAAATAAACAAATATGTAGACAAATATTGTTCAGTTGATATAAATATTACATTAGAACCATCTATAATTAAATTAACACCAACTATACACAAAATTGTAAATGTTTATGCTATTAAAATATGGATGGGATCTACTCAAGAAGGATATCCTGCGGCATCCCAATTACAATTTATACTGCGAGTCGTAGTTAGGGAGGATGAAAATCATTGTTCTTATATGTTTGTGGAACTCTTCTCTAACATTGACCAAAGAAGCATCATGTTCTGTGAACATAATTTCAGGCCGGATTACTTAAAATTGCCTATCAAGGGATATAGGTCCTACGCCAAAGATCCTTCCATATTTCTGATGACGATACAAGCTTCCAATCAGGAACGAGAAGCTCTGAGAGAGATGATGATAGCAGACGGAATATCGATTCCATCGTCATTTTGTAAAGTTGATCAGGGTGCGCTGAAAAGGCTTATGTCCCTCAAACAATATTTGAATCGGCATTATTATTTTAGGTACATGATGTTTAAAAATATACGTTGGGAATTAACCCGAGATTTGAGAGCTTACGAAGCATGGTTGAAAAATGAAAAATGGCTTAACTTCATTGATCGCAGAATGGAAGAACATAAACCCTATTGTTTAATAGAAAGTTGTCATAGCTACCCTCGTCAAGATATAATTTATAGGGACCCCAACCATAAACTTGAATCTAATCCTCGTGTTTTGGGGGTACCCGAATATCGTAATAAATGGCCTCAAAATTATACATTTCGGGTTTTCAGTGATGGTGATGAAAAGTGTGATGATATATGTTGTATTACGCTACGAAACCTTGACAGAATTTATCATTTAAATTTTGCGAAGAGCGAATTAATTGCTCGAATAGTGGTGAAAGAATACGGATCATTTTATGTAGAAAAGGTAAAACGCGTGCTTTTCATAACCCGAAATCCCCATCTCTTTATGGACCTCATTCAAACGGGAGAAAAGGAAGAAATCTGTCGTTTTATTATAGAAGACGAAGGTTTATCATCATCATCATCACCACCACCTCCATATAAAAACACCTACAACCCAAATAGTTTGCAGGCAATGTGCGTCAATCAATTTGTGAATTACTTTTTGGATACTACTAGAATGGGATATTGGACCGTGGCCTACTTACGTAGAGCAATCAACACCAACCCTAATATTCCTCATTTATTTAAACCCCAATTAAACAACGAAGTTCAACGGAATCTAATGATTAGATCGTGGGAAAGAGCAGTGGCAGATGAACGAACTACTGAACTTTTATTTTTTTAAGAACAAATTCAATGAAATTGTTTTTTACTGAATTGAAAATATTTGTTTATTATTCTTATAATAAATAAATCTAAAGTTGGGATTAAATGCTAAAAAAAAAATAATGAATCTTAATAATGTAATGATGCCCAACCAATTAATTCACATATCATTCTTTACATTAGAAAGGGAACTTAAGTGACTGACTGGACTCTGGCCGAAGGTAGATTTAACCAGTTCAGTTATCATTTTCTGTATTTCAGAGTTACGTACTTCTTCCGTTAGTCGCAAGGCAACATTTTGTAAATGATCCACACTATCTTGAAGCCTCGACAATTTAGTTAGCACCTCAATAACAGTTATATGGGTGGTTAATTCATATTGGGGATATTTACTCAAATCTATTGAAGGTTTCGGTAATCTACCTTTGTTTTCCAGGTAATCAAGACCTTTTAAAATACAAGTAATGTGTTTCTCTTTCGTTTTGTATTTATAGTCACGATCCATATCTGGACGATTAAAGTCGTCTAATTCTTCATATCCCATTGGCCACTTTGGCCACTCGTCACCATTATTACATGATTTCACTATTTTGTTGGTAGTTTTGAAATCATCATTTGAATAAAAGGTCACTAAAATATTTTTAAGTTTTGCAGTATCATACTTTTTTCTAAAGAATAAAATATAGTTGATCATTTCATTTACTGACGACGTCATTATGTATTCGTTTTTGGTTAATGAATTGAATAGTTAAGTGAAATTCTAAATTTTTATTACTTATATACTTCTGGCCAAAATTTAATTTCTAATTAGCGACAATAGTTGCTGAAAACTTGTACTTTTGATAATGATTAATTCCCCTTTTTATACCCTTCGACCTAATACTAAATAACCGCAATTTTTGTTATCTCAATATTTTATTGAGAATGCTCTTTGTCTTCTTTCATCTTTAACACAATATAAAAAAAATACAACTGTCTTCATCACACATATGGGCTTTTTTTGTTGCTGAGTGACTTCAAATATTCAGCCTGGTTGATTCAGTTGATCAGCAAACATTTTTACCTCATTTTTTTTCACACGATTCATGCTATTATTGACCAATTGAAGAATATCATTGTATATTAATTTATATTATTAATACGTGTATATTAATTTTATTTAACAGTTCTAAAGTTATAATGTATAGAAATATAAATTTAGTAACCACACTCCTACTAACATTCGGAAAATTCAATTGCACAAAGCTTTTAAAACCATGGTATCCATATTTCCCATGAAATCTTTTACATCTTCGATTACATCATATTCCCAAATAATGAAATATATCATCAAATATGGTTCATATGGTATAGATATTATTTTAGAACCATTTATAAATCTAATACCATTTAAACCCCAAGTTATAAATGTTTATGCTATAAAAATATGGATGGGATCTACTCAAGAAGGATATCCTGCAGCATCCCAATTACAATTTATACTGCGAGTCGCAGTTAGGGAGGATGGAAAAATTTATCGTTCCTATAGGTTTTTGGAAATCTTCTCTAACATTGACCAAAGAAGCATCATGTTCTGTGAACATAATTTCAAGTATCCCCATGATCCGGATTACTTAATAGTGCCTATCGCGGGATATAGGTCCTACGCCAAAGATCCTTCCATATTTCTGATGACGATACAAGCTTCCAATCAGGAACGAGAAGCTCTGAGAGAGATGATGATAGCAGACGGAATATCGATTCCATCGTCATTTTGTAAAGTTGATCAGGGTGCGCTGAAAAGGCTTATGTCCCTCAAACAATATTTGAATCGGCATTATTATTTTAGGTACATGATGTTTAAAAATATACGTTGGGAATTAACCCGAGATTTGAGAGCTTACGAAGCATGGTTGAAAAATGAAAAATGGCTTAACTTCATTGATCGCAGAATGGAAGAACATAAACCCTATTGTTTAATAGAAAGTTGTCATAGCTACCCTCGCCAAGATATAATTTATAGGGACCCCAACCATAAACTTGAATCTAATTCTCGTGTTTTGGGGGTACCCGAATATCGTAATAAATGGCCTCAAAATTATACATTTCGGGTTTTCAGTGATGGTGATGAAAAGTGTGATGATATATGTTGTATTACGCTACGAAACCTTGACAGAATTTATCATTTAAATTTTGCGAAGAGCGAAT
>NC_091166.1:25636436-25697235 GCF_040958095.1 Procambarus clarkii | reverse complement strand
GCAGCAAAGACCAGCACTCCCGAGGCACAGAACATCGGCGTAGCAAAGACCAACACTCTCGAGGCACAGAGCGACAGCGCAGCAAAGACCAACACTCCCGAGGCACAAAGCGACAACTCCCGAGGCACAGAGCGACAGCGCAGCAGCGCAGCAAAGACCAACACTCCCGAGGCACGAGCGACAACACTCCCGAGGCACAGAGCGACAGCGCAGCAGGCGCAGCAAAGACCAACACTCCCGAGGCACAGAGCGACAACACTCCCGAGGCACAGAGCGACAGCGCAGCAGGCGCAGCAAAGACCAACACTCCCGAGGCACAGAGCGACAGCGCAGCAGGCGCAGTAAAGACCAACACTCCCGAGGCATAGAGCGACAGCGCAGCAGACGCAGCAAAGACCAGCACTCCCGAGGCGGAGAATGGAGGCGCAGTAAAGACCAGCACTCCCGAGGCGGAGAATGGAGGCGCAGTAAAGACCAGCACTCCCGAGGCAAAGACCAGCACTCCCGAGGCGGAGAATGGAGGCGCAGTAAAGACCAGCACTCCCGAGGCAAAGACCAGCACTCCCGAGGCAAAGACCAGCAGCTCTCGAGGTGGAGAATCGGAATGGAGGCTCAGTAAAGACTGTCACCTCCTTGAGTTATCACAGAGTAGCGGCGCTCCAAAGACCAACTTCAATCATACTGCTCTTACACCACCACCTGTGCTGACCTGATGCTAGGAGAAAGAGGAAGGGTTGAATTGTACTTACCTCAGTACACGCATGAGGTTTCAGCAGGTGAACACCTTTCTGTTGTAGTTCTGAAATAATTTTAAAAATAATATAATCACATGATATGACTCCTTTTGAATTTTAATTTATTCCTAGATATTATTTTCACTCTTAAGGTTTTCTTTATAGTTAAAAATGAATAATAATAATAATAATAATAATAATAATAATAATAATAATAATAACCTCTTTAAAAAAAAGAGAAAGAGGAAAAAGAAAAAATTGAAAATTTTGTCTCAATGGCATATTTCCCATCAAAAGGAGGAATTTACAGTCCCAGTGAAAATGAAGAATCTAATAATAAAATTAGAAAAAACAAAACAGCTACAACAACAGCAACAGAATCTAAACCAACACCAACACCAACACCAAGAACAACTAGTGAAAGAAAAAGTGAACAAAATCGAAGAAAATCTCAACAACAACAACAACAACAACGTCGATACCGCATACCATTTGTCAAAACAGCAGGTGGACTCTTACCCTCTAGTGACGCATATCGTGTAAACCGAGATGGTCACATTAAAAACGAGAAAAATCACTTTAATAGGGATGTTTATATTGATGATTATGATTTAGAGGAAAGAACGCGAATAGCTAGAGTTGAAAGACGTTTACAGTATATTGAGGAGTGTTTAGGTAAGAGTAACATCATTAAAGCTGAACCAATAACAGCTTTAATTTATACACATGAAAGTGCTCAATTTATTATAAATAAAGTTTATCATAACTGGATTAGATTTATGGGACATGTGGCTCAGCAACTTATGTCTAGAACAATTGAAAATTTGTTTGGAGCTGCTGATCAATATTTGTTTGAGGGTTGGTTTGAAATTCAAAAAATTTAAGATCACCCCCACTAAATTATCATTTTATCGACTATAAGGAAAAATGTATTAGAAGTAAATAAGGAAATTTTGAATTTGGCGTTAGAAGGTGATAGAGATCAAAATGGTAAACTCCTCTATCCTCAAGATTGTGAGTATATTAATCTTTATTTGGACAATACTACTAATAATGTGTATATTTTTTATTCAATAAATGAATTAATAAACATATATAAAACAAAAACAGATGATGATAAAATTATATAAACAAGGATAATGATCGGTCTCTTGTAAGTGGCCTAGATGCTTATAGTTTGGTTATGCCTGGAGCTGATAAACGATATAAGGTGTTAGGTTCCCATCGTATTTTATATAATACATTTGTAAATATGTCTAATGGAGAAATGTTCAACACTAGTCTAAATGGAATGGGAATGTCAGCTCTTAACGTCTGTGTTATTATTGTTCATGCCATGATTCATTTAAAATGTTTACTTGATAAAAATATACTTCCCACTGAGAAAATGCGACACTCTAACAAACATTTCATTGAAGAAGTAATAAAACATGTTCCTTCCACATTATTCGGGCATCCCATGTTACCAATTGTTACCTTCAAAGACCAATAAAAAAACAATTTAATAACAATTTAATTAATTTTTAAAAAATAAGAAAACAATGTCGTGGAATATGACTACAAAGCCACTTTTATCATATTTTCCTTCTGATATAACTAGTGATACTAATGTAATTATTACAACTAGTGACACTACGTCAACAATAACAACAACAACAACAACAACTACATCCACTGCAACATCTACAATTACTACTGATATATTGTCACCAATAAACAATGATGACAATAGTAATAATAATAATAATGATGATAATATTAATAATTATTTTAACAGTAAACAAATGTTAGATACTGAAGATTTTACTCAAGATATGTTTTTTTATAAATATGTACGATATCTTAACGAGGAAAAAAGAGCACCAGCTCTTCTTGTTTTTGATTTCGATAATACATTAGCCATATATGATGAACAACAACATTTACAACTGAATTTGTCAGATAGTTTTCCCTCAGTATATACACGGCCATTTTTATATGAGATGTTAGATTATATGAAAGCCACCAACAAACACAATATTCTTATTTTATGGACAGCAGGAAAACGATCATATATTCAAAATGTTTTAACTTTATTGAACATGTGTCAATATTTTACACATATTTTAACGTATTATGACTGTGTTTTATCTAAAAATAAATATGGTGTTAGTAAGTCATATAAATATATTGTCAATAAATACCCTAAATATTCAGATATGAGAGCCATACTGATAGATAACTGGGCTGTTTATAATGCTTTGGGAAGGAAAAGAAAGAGTTATAAGACAAATTATGATGATGGAATAGTCAAACAGCAATACAGTCGACTCATATCTATCAAACCTTATACCATATATGACGTGGTGAAAGAATTTGGGGCTTTCAATATACCCCCTCATCAAATAAATGATATTGATATGTTTATTCGTTCTAAAGGCTTAAACGGCAAAACCAATAATAATTATAATCATAATAATGGAACAGATTCATCCACACCAGGAAAATTAGACCAGTACCCATCATATGGGGACACAGCTCTCTTATCCTTAATATGTTTCTGTGAAAGAGAAATCTTTGGGATAGTAGCAACTCCGACTATACAAAACAAAAGAAGTATAAACAGTGACTACTATATTATTATGCTTGAAAACGATCAGTTATCATTGATAAATAGAAACAAGGTAAAAAATAGTAATGTGATCAGAAGTAGACAATGCCGTCCCCTTATATGGATACAAATTTCAACTTAATGATGGTAGTACTATTAATATCTATTTTATATTTCTATAAGTTTGATTAAGTAAGTACTCGTGGGATTATGCCTGAAAGCTTCTAAGGCAGAATCCCGGCTGGAGAAGCAACAATATGGTGTTCAGCTGACATTGGAATGGTCAAAGAGCGATTGGTTTGTAACCCTAGGACTCAATGATCGTTAGTCATCTTGTGTTAATTCATCATCATCATCATCATCATTCATTCCATACGTTTTTATTTCGGATATGATTTTTTCTATTAATTCAAGTTGGTTATTTAACATTAATTCTTGTTCATGTATAGTGTCAATAGTTGAAAGGTTAACCCTTTTCCATAATTCATTTTTACTTTCCTCTGTTTTTCTGTAAATTTCTTCAATGTTGCTTTTATAAATTTCTTGAGAGTTTTTTAGTTGCCATTGATAA
Source organism: Procambarus clarkii (assembly GCF_040958095.1). Taxonomy (NCBI): domain Eukaryota; kingdom Metazoa; phylum Arthropoda; class Malacostraca; order Decapoda; family Cambaridae; genus Procambarus; species Procambarus clarkii. Next base: position 25,693,340 of record NC_091166.1, on the reverse strand, counting down.
TGTTCATGTAACTGTTGTATACAAAATTTATTATTGTTTTCCAATTGGTTTACATTATTTTGAAATGTGTTTTGAATTTCATTTATTTTTGAATTAGAGATTGTATTCATATTTACACAACTTTTTATGAGTTCATTCATGCGTTTGCATAACAGAAAAACAAAGGTAAATCAATTGAGTGTTGATTGAAAATGGTGTATAAAGATGACTACGTTCAAGGGCAAATAGAAACTGTTCAAATAATTTATATACACCAAAAATTCTGTCCATGAGATTGGGTTCATCCATATTTTCGTTTTCAAGTTCATTGATTGCACAATGTATAAGGTTGGTTAGTAGATCGTTAATGAGGGATGAACCTACTATTTGGTCAATATTATCGGTATTTTTAAAGAATTCATTTAATTTTTGAAGATTTTCTTTCGGTTTAAATTCTTTCATATCATTTTTCTTATCTTCTTGTAATGCTAATTTGAACAGCGTTGAACATATTATCAAAGGAAATGGGTTTAGTCTCTCTGGACTATTTTCATTTTCGGGTAAAATTTTAATTTCATTTACAAAGAGTGTTTTTAGAATAGATTTTTCAAAGTCTAAATAAATTTGAAAAGCTTTTTTATATTTTTTATTTTTAAGGGCATCATTAAGATTAATAATATCCAAGGTTGATTTTGAAGTCATTTTTTTTATTTTATTTTACTTTGTTAATTTGGTTGTTTTATGGACTCAATAAACTCGTTGTGATCTTTCATTTCAGCCAAAAAATTTATATTATGGGTAATATTCCCTAGAGAATTTTTAGAAATGAAGTTTGTGCCAGTATCTCGAGCTAATATATTTGGTAAAAATGTTGCCATATTCTTTAAAACTAATTTTTCATTACTGCATATATTTGTAAGGGAAATGAATCCTATATGAGATGAATAAGCAGTATTAGGAGGGGTTGTTTCTAATATCCTAATCATACATTCTCCATTGGATTCGTCAGTGGAAATATCAATATTTGAATTTTTTTCCGGTTTCAAGTTAATATCTAATATTTTACTAGGGTACATTCCCATTGCAATATCGAGAATGGAAACATCATTAATGTTATTTACCACATCCACATTTAGATCATCATTAAATGTATTGAAATACCGTTTTAAATTATCAGTATTTGAAGTTAAATGACTTTGATACGTTTTAACCATAGGTTTCTCAGTTGCAATATGAGACAGATAAGAAAATTTTGTCTCATGTATAAAAGAAGGGGGATGAATATCTATAGGTCTAACAGGATTTTTGAGCTGTTGTAATACATTGGGTGAACTGGTATTGGTTTGGATGGATATTTTAGGTTTAAGAGCTCGTTTTAATTGTATACATTCAGTGGATTGATTTTTGGTAGTAGTTGTAGTAAAAATAGCTCTTCCTTGTCTGTTAACAATAAGAATGTTATGCATCGTGAAGATACATCGACCATTGAGAGGCGGTAATTCTTTAAGATCATCGAGGGAGTCAGAAAGAGCAATTGCTATAGCTATATAATCATGAGTCCTATGTGTCGATAATGGTTCACAGTATGACAATCGATTATTTCTTATTTGTAAGAGCCGTTGCTGAGATTTAATTAACTGAGCATAATAAATACTCATTATATTGTTAATATCAAAGATTTTTAAATCCACTGAATTAAAATCATCCTTTTTTATAACTTTAATAAATCGTGAAGAAGGAGGAGCGCTTATTCCCTTTTCATTGTCATTCCATTGTTCGTTTTTTAATGGACGTTTATAGTAACCGTTTTCCAAAGGATATGGGAGACTTTCTACAAATTTTGTATAAATTTTAGTTAAATCGTCAACATTTATTTCATTTATTTCGTCTATTATTTCTTTAGTGTTAACCCAAACAATTTTAATATTTTGATCTATGAGATTTGATGGCATAGCTAAAATTTGTAACAAAATGTTGGGATTGGGTAAGATAACATTACCAGGGAAGAAAGATATGTTCTGTGTTTGTTTAATTTGGGGATAAATTTTGTAATTAATACCGAAACTAGATAGAGCATGCCAGAAATATCCTAAATTATAGGTGTGTATTCCAATGTTATTATGACACATTTCATTATAATGAAAATCATTTAAAGTTTCCCGAAAGATTAAACCCATTTTCACATACAAACATGGTTGGCATATGGCAGATAAACTAATATAGGTATTGGATTTGGATAATTTTTCTTGGGCTTTCATATAGAGTTGTTCAAGTTGAAGTAAATAATAATCTTTATCTTCTGTTTTTACATTAGGTAAAATTGCATGTTTACAAATACATTGAGTACCTATCATATTTATTTGTTCTCTAATCATCGTTCTAATTAAATTATGTTGGGGTGAATCATCATTAATTTTAGAAATGATATTAATGACATCAGAATTAACTATCGGATTTTTTATTGAAAGTGATGATGTCGGTGATTGAGGTAAAGATGAAGACATTTATTTACCTTTTTATTTTAATTTATAATAAAAAATATATGAAAATATGAATAGTCCTGTAGGGATTCCAAATACAACCAATCCTGTACAATCACCAAACCCACTATCAAACCCACCACCAAACCAACCAGCACAAAACCAACAAACAAACACCATAACACAACAATCAGTAGTTGGTCTAACTCCGAATTCATCTATAACATCAATAATGGCCAATCCAAAAGTTAATCCAGAAATATCTGAAGTTCTTTCCAAAATTCAAGATATGACTAGATATATCAGTGACCCTAACCAACGTGCTTCTTTCATAAAAGCTTTGGGTCAACAGTTAAATATGATTGGTAATTCTTCTAAATGTGTTTGTATTCACGCTCTATTTCCTGACCTAAAATATGAAGAAAAAGATTATCATTTACAACAAATTGAAGATTTGTATAGAAAAGCACGGGAAAAACCAGTACATAATATTTATAAAAGTTTGTCTGCTATATGTCCATCCTGTTTATATCTAAAAATGGGTTTGTTATCAACAGACGTGGTGAAAGATTTTAAAGACTCATTTTGTTCCAACAAAACTGGACCTCATAAAACTTATAATTTAGGACCAATGGCTCATGTCTTAACAAGTTATAATGTTAATCAAAAAGTCTATCCTAACATGCAAAATGCTATGAATATATCTTTTCATCCAGGTAATATTCTAATCCCTGATTCAAAAATCTTTTTACAGATGTTAGCTATGCCATCAAATCTCATAGATCAGGGGGTTAAAGTAATTTGGGTTGATACAGAGGAAACTGTTCCTTGCAATAATAATAACATTAAAGACCAATTGGAATGTTATGAAAAGTTTATGAACGCTCTCCCTGCTTCTCTTGATAATGGTTATTACAAAGGTGAGCCTAGACCAACTGACAAGATTAAATTAATAACTTCTCCACCTCATAAATTTGTTAAAGCAGCTAAAGGTGAAGAAAATTTAGTTTTACTAAATATTTTTGATGTAAATTCAGTTTTAAACATATATTATTCTCAACTAATTCAATCACAGCGACGTTTACAAGTGAAAACTATAACAGATAATGATGGAAGTAGATTATATTTGAATCGAACCAATTTTGCTTGTTATGAACCCTTGTCCACACATCGAATACATGATTTTCTAGCCATAGCGGTTGCCCTCTCGAATAATCCGGAAGATCTTAAAAAATACCCTCCACTCAATAATGAGTGTATCACTACTCCACATAATATTCTCATCATTAATAATAAAGGGAAGGCCGTTTTTACTGACAGTACTGAACCTAAATCAACTACAGCCTGTGAAAAATTGAAACGAGGACTTAAAGATGGTACTAAATATCCACCTCATAAACGATTTGTAAATACAGCACATACCATGACACCTAATACAAATCTCAAACCTGGAGATCCTATTAAACCAGACAGTTTTCCTGACTTAAATACTACCACTTCTCCTGATCTCGCTGATATTGCTATGGAGAAACATATTAATGATTCGGAAATGTTTCGTAAGAATTTAAAAGCAAATATAGACAATTTGAAAAATTACTTTTCAGAGTTTAATGATGACCTGAATAAACCTGTTGATATAAATAATGTTAATTATTCTATTTTTGATATTGCCATTGGAATGTCTCCCTCAAAAATACTCGATATTAATCATAATCTTGCAGGTGAAAAACCCAATGGTATTGATATATTTTCAGACTATCCCGAAAATGGCACAAATATTCTTGAAATAGCATCGCCTAATGTAGTATATTCAGATCAAATCGGTTTTGTTACTCTCAAGAGCCTATGTTCTAATGAGATGTTAGTATTAAAAAATACCATTGCCCATTTGCAAAATATTATGAATCGCAGTGTTGGGGTATTTAGGAAATTTGAAGTAACACCGGGAAACAACATTACAACTCTTCAACCTAATTATTTAGTACAAATACGAGATCCTTCTGAATATCTTCAAGTTGTTGATAAAACTATAAAAGCAGATACATCCATCCCCAACTTCCAAATAGAACCTCCTAATGATGTACATCATATACCACAAGATTTGTGCGATTCAATGTCATTTAATCAGTATGTAAATTTGTATACCCCACCTAAAACACAAGGATGTATATGGTAATTTATATTATAATTAAAACTTTTCAATTATATTAATAATTTAATATATTGTTTGTTTATTGGCAATTACCCAAAATACTTAGTTGTTGTTTTTTATTTTTTATGAATTACCCTCTAATATTTTTTTTGTTTTGGTTATTATAAAAAAAATGAACATTTATATATTTGTTGTTGGTATATGTTTACTAATTATTTTATTTTTAATGTGGATGAGAATCCAATCCACAAACAGCGACACCATCTCTCCACAATCAGATGATGTCAGTGCCACCCTCCCAACAGCACGTGCCACTGTCACCACCTCCACCAGCACTCCAGCTGCTGACGACAGCGGTGCCACTGTCACCACCTCCACCAGCACTCCAGCTACTGACGACAGCGGTGCCACTGTCACCACCTCCACCTCCACCAGCACTCCAGCTGCTGACGACAGCGGTGCCACTGTCACCACCTCCACCTCCACCAGCACTCCAGCTGCTGACGACAGCGGTGCCACTGTCACCACCTCCACCTCCACCAGCACTCCAGCTGCTGACGACAGCGGTGCCACTTTCACCACCTCCACCTCCACCAGCACTCCAGCTGCTGACGACAGCGGTGCCACTGTCACCACCTCCACCAGCACTCCAGCTACTAACGCAGAGACGAGGACTTTGGGGGGTAAGGGGTGGGATTTTGCTCTGGATGGGTGAGGGGAGGGGGGGTGTTAAGGTGGGTCGCCGAAAACGGAGATTCGAACTCAAAAGGCGGGCTAGGATCCGTCCCTGATCCGACACAGAGACAGAACGGAGAGACGACCCACTGTGGCAGGGTGAGGCGTCGAGAGAGTCCTTCCCACAATTTTTTTAATAAATGGCTAAGAATTATTGAACATTGAGAGGTTTCGTTTAGCATATTATAAAAAAAAAATAATAGACATATGTAGCAGCCAGAAAGCCACACCTGGACCACTATGCTAGGCCCGACCTGCCCAACGAGGCAAGTTCCCCTGAATCTATATATTTTTCCAATTTTCCTCTATGAAGTGATAAATCTGTACATTTCACCATGCACAAGTTAATTAGGTTAGGGGCTAGGTTAGGTTCGGTTCGGTCATATATCTATATTAGTTTTAACTAAAATTTCCAATAATCAACCCATACATAATGAAATGGACAGATTCATCTCTTCACAAGAAAAAAAAATTGAAAAAAATATAAATTCATGAAAACTCGGCCCATCAGGCAAATCGGGTCTTGCACAGTAGGCCAAATACAACGTTCTGGCAACCAGGCACGACATATAAATATATATATATATATATATATATATATATATATATATATATATATATATATATATATATATATATATATATATATATATATATATATATATTTATTTTGGTGGTTGTTATTGTTTTTTGTAATAGGTTTAAATGGGTTTCAGGAGACCTACCCGTTGTTTGTTTCTTCCTCTGTATGTGTCGTTTTACCCACTCACTTAGGATCCATTATTGAGAATAAGGATTTGATGAATATCTCTTTAGTAACTTGTAACTTACATTCGAATTACCATTCTCCCAGAGTTTTTATTATTATTATTATTATTATTATTATTATTATTATTATTATTATTATATTAGGCATACCACCACCTTCAATTAATAAATATACAGTTAGATCTTAGAAATTGTAAACATTATAGAATATGAATTTTGTATATAATATGAATTTTGTATATATCAAATTTAATATATTTCTATTTACAACACACACACACCCACACACACACACACACACACACACACACACACACACACACACACACACACACTGTAGGTTTTTATAATTATAATTAAAAAATTTAGGTAATTTTATGATCAGTATTGATTACACTTGTATTAAAAAAATAAAGCAAGCACCTGTTTCTATGACTTGGTAAATGTCATACATTACAACAAATTTTTTTCGAATACTTTATTAAATTTACTGTGCTTCAAAATTCATTTGGTCTCTTTCTTCATGGTTTATAATTTTATATGTATTAATCGTTGTAAAAATCACGAGAATTACTGCAATTAGCCCAGCAATGGCATGATGTGACCCCATAACATATTTCATGTGATCATCAGATTTAACTGAATCCATAAATGGTATTTTATCATATACATTCATAACAGATGTTATTGTAATAAACAAACATAAGATAATTAATATAATAAGTATAAAATATGTGAATATTTTATTACCGAACATATCTTTTTTTGTTCTTTTTTATATAGGAGAAAAATAATAAAATGACTATGAAATTTAATTATAATTTAATAATTTAATAGATGTATAAGCTGTTTAGCTGGAGGAACGATTTTTTGGGCATAAGAAACAATTGATTTATATTGATATTGATGGTAAGTTAAGATAAATGTAATTAATAAAAGAGCCATAATAGCAATTACTAATGACATTAATGATTTGGAAATATTTGTTCCCAAAAGATAAAAGGTGGCTAATAAACCAACCAAAAAAGACAGATACATAATAGAAAGGGACCAATTTGTTTTTTTCTTAACGACATTCATTTTTTCCTGTGATATTTCCTTATTATCATGTGTCTCATTAATTGTGGGAGTTGTTAATGTGGTTGGTATTGGATTCCAATAAGATTCTTCATGTACTCTATTAGCTATTCTCAAATCCATAACATGAGGTTGAGGTAGTAACTGAGGAAGTTGTTGATGATTCTCGCCTGAAGCCGTTGTTGTTGTTGTTGTTGAAAGATGAGGATGTACCATTTTATTTAACGATTTTCTTTTATTTTTTTAATTATAGTTTTAATTAATGTTTCACTATTGAAGGGTATTAGTGTTTTGAGTCGATGGCTGTTTATATGTATTAGGGCTTCTTCAAGTGGGAAATAACAGGCAATTTTTTCTTCATCTAAGCGATGACTGAAAGGAAAACGATGCATATAATTCTTAATTGCATGGTTGTTGGTCTTCTTATCATTTAGGTTGAAAATACATCCTAAAGTTCCAAGTATCCAATTTAAACATCGAGACCGAGAGTGCGTAAATTGAATTAAATTATTTGCATTTTCAGTTTCAATTAAAATACTATAATCACACTGATAGGTTTTACCATTCAGTGCTATCCATTCCTCTGATATCATTGGTAAATTATATTGGTTATTATGAATCATCCCCAATTTAATTCTTTTAATAATTGGTATAAAATCTAAATGAAAACAATGTGTTTCTTCCATAAACTCTCTAATTTGGGTAATTATCGGAATCTTTTGATCAATTTTTTCAGGTTGACCACGAGGAAGTGTATACTCTCCCTCTATTGTATTTCCATTACCAAACATATGTTGATATAAATTAACATATTCGGCTTGACTCATGGGGGACGAATTTTCAAAAATAATAACATTTTTCGTTTTATCATTCCATTTATGTCGATAACTTTTATTATTAAGATACGAAATATAAAAGTATGATGGAGAATGTAACATTAGGATTTTACATTTTTTTAATATAACTTTTTCGTCTGTACTAAAACATTGACTGGCATCTACATATAAAAGCCCTAAAGATTTTTTAGTTTTATTATCATAATTTAATTGGTTTGGTTTTAATTGTATTAATGGCATATTTATAGTGGGAGGAAGATGTGCATTTTTGTAATAAAAATCAGTTTCTTTACAATACTGAGATGACATACTGACTATTTTGTATATAAAAATGAATGGTGTTTATATAATAATTTATATATTTTTTGTATTCTAACGGAACATGGATTATATTCATTAATGTGTAGTAGGGAGTGGTGGTGGTGGTGTGGTAATGTTGTTGGGGTTGTGGTGAGGTGGTGGTGGTGGTGGTGGTGGTAGCGGCGGTGGCGGTGTTTGGGTTGTTGTGTTGGTTGGGTTTTGGAAGGGTGGTGGTGGTGGTGGTGGTGGTGGTGGTGGTGGTGGCAGTGTTTGGGTTGTTGTGTTGGTTGGGTTTTGGAAGGGTGGTGGTGGTGGTGGTGGTGGTGGTGGTGGTGGCAGTGTTTGGGTTGTTGTGTTGGTTAGGTTTTGGGAGGGTGGTGGTGGTGGTGGTGGTGGCAGTGTTTGGGTTATTGTTTGGGTTGTTGTGTTGGTTAGGTTTTGGGAGGGTGGTGGTGGTGGTGGTGGTGGTGGTGGTGGTGGTGGTGGTGGCAGTGTTTGGGTTATTGTGGGGGTTGTTGTGTTGGTGGGGTTTGGGTTATTGTTTGGGTTGTTGTGGGGGTTGTTGTGTTGGTGGGGTTCGGGTTATTGTTTGGGTTGTTGTGGGGGTTGTTGTGTTGGTGGGGTTTGGGTTATTGTTTGGGTTGTTGTGGGGGTTGTTGTGTTGGTGGGGTTTGGGTAGGGTGATGGTGGGGGTGTTGTTTGGGTTGTGGTAGTTTCCATATCTTTTATTATTTGAGGAAAATTTTTTACCAAAATTTTCCCAAATTGTTTTTCCTGACATTTATACCGAAATAAAATATATGAAAACAATACTGCAAATTCTTTTTTTTCTATAGTTTCTTTTACAATACTATGTATAATATCTCGAGGTATATTATCATGGTAAATGGTTTGGCATATGGTATCCATTCCTTCAATTAAAGATTGAATTAGATTTTTTTTATCATTTACAGATACCTCTCGAAATTTTCGTATTGTAATCTCAATTTTGTTCGAGGATAAATCCATGAAACTTTTCAGAAAGCTACATTCCGGATTCCATTGAATATGAAGAAGTAGAGGCTTGTCAGAAATGTCAAAATTCCATAGCCCAAGATTACAAAAAGCACATTTCACATGATCACTAAGACCTGTATAAAAGAATCCAGCTGAACTTAGATCTTCTGAGTTTGGTAATGTAAGTGGCCATGTGCTAAAACTTTCCAGGCGATTTTTACAATCTTCATATGTTCGATCGACACTGGGACAATGAGGTGACAATGAGAGGACTAAATTTGATTGCAGAATAACTTCACATAACTCTAAAGGGACATTACCAACGGGTTTTCCCATGATAAATGGACAATAAGGAACTCTTTGTCTATGTTTATTATGTGGAATATCGTTTATTTGCCAGTTCTTGATAACTGTATTGCAGAAAATACATGCACATGCATCGTTTCTTTTAAGATAAAAAAATCCATCCCTAGCTAAATTTAGAGGGGAAATCCATGGGAATTTCCAATTGTTAAATGTGTCTAGACGTGCACTTTCAAACTTCAAAAAAAAAATGTTGTTAAACATTCTGATAGGTGTTTTAATTTGTGAAATAAATGTACAATTATGTTCTGGATATACAATTGCATTACTATTTATATTGAATGTAAGTGACAAATGACACTTTATACATTTCCATAGATTTTCTTGTTTGTTATAATAAAACCCATTTCGTTTTAAAATGTTTAAATTTATTTTGAAATTTAAACCTTCTAATGTTTTCATGCTATGTTGTCCACTCATTTTGGTATGTAATTAATGAATGGTAAATTTATTAAATCCGTCTGACAATATTATATATTTTACTAGGCATGGCATTATATATATTTTTTTTTTATTTATATTTCGAGATTCTTCAGGTTTACAGTAAAGGCTTCAAACTCTTCTTTTCAATTCCTTTTCAAGTCAAATTCCATTATCATCACTAGTGTTCTAGGCGATTTGTAAAAAAAAAAAAAAAACTTGGTGGTTATATAATAAACATATTGAAATAAAATTAAAATAGTGATAGGATGATATCAAAGCAAAAGAAAAACGAAGAATTTTGCAGCAAACATGAATTTGAATTAAAAATTAGCCAAATGTTGGAAAAAGGTGGGCCTGGGAGTCGGAAAATTTTTACTCGAGAAAAATTAGCACAATACATTGAGGAAGTCAAAAATGCTAAATTGAAACTGAATTGGAAATCTTCTCATGAATATGATCTATTGTCTCGATATGATGTCAAAAATCTATTTGGGGATGATGTCTTAGTAACCATCGACGAAACTGAACGAAGAATGAAGCGGGGGACAAAGCGTAAACTGACCAGTGACAATCGTCATTCTACTACGGTTGTAACAACAACAACAACAACAGGAGCAACAACAGCTGATCCTGGCCGGATGTGTCGTCGTTTCATACATCAAGGGCAATTGTATGATACGATTTATGATGCACACAGAGCAGTTTGTCACGGAGGAGAAAAAAGAACTTATTTTGAAGCAAGTAAAACTATCGCTAACGTCACTCAACAATCGGTGAAACTCTTTATTTCACTCTGCCACATATGCAATTTGAAACGACTTCCTCGACGAAAAAGGGGGTAATACGGCCCATTGTATCGACCAGTTTTGCGGAGCGAGGACAAATGGATTTAATAAATATGCAAAAAGAAGGAGGATGTGTGTATAAATATATTTTACATTATCAAGATCATTTAACAAAGTTTTCGGTTTTACGAGCTCTTCGCAGTAAACGGGCGATTGAAGTGGCACGCCACTTACTCGATATATTTGCTCTCTTGGGAGCCCCACGAATTCTGCAGAGCGATAACGGCCGTGAATTTGTGGCAGAGGTGATTCAAGAGCTAAAAAACGAAATGTGGCCCAACATGCTCCTCATTAATAGCAAACCTCGTCATCCACAGAGCCAAGGGAGCATTGAATGTACAAAAGAAAATTTAATCAAAATGCTTGGCAGTTGGATGTGTGAAAATCAAACGCGAGATTGGTCAGCTGGACTTCCCTTTGTGCAATTCACCAAAAACACAGCATATTCACGTGGAATTGGCATATCGCCTTACAAGGCAGTTTTTGGTATAGAACCACCAATATATATGAATAATAATACACCTTCATTAATAAAGATGATGCAATTGAAATTAAGAGAAAAATAGAGGTGATGAGTTAATAGTACATTATTTCTTCAAATTTATTTATGTTAGTTAAAATGCACGTGCTAAATATCAAGGTTCATTATTAATTTATTTTTGTTTTTGTTTTTGTTTTTGTTTTAGGATACGAGAAGTTTGACTGAACTAAAAGTTGGTTGGGAATGAAAAAGACTAAAGGAAACTAGTACTAGTGTCCCCCCCCCCCAAAAAAAAAAAAATATAAAACACATACCTCATAAACCCAAAATGGTTCTGGATGGGTTCTACTGAAGATGGATGGGTACCCAGCATCATCACAATTGAAATTCATAATGCAAATATTGGATATAGGTTCGATGATAACTAAATTGTTTGTTGAACTAGTTTCCAACATTGACCATCATATATAGTAATCAACTCAAAATTGGTATGGACCAGGGGAATCCGACTGTCTAATTAAAACAAAGCAAAGCAATGCGATGGTCAGAGATAGATGTTGATGTAATGTGATTTCTGCCCAGTGCTCGGAATGTCAAAGTGAAGAAATTCAAAGAAGCGCGGGTAAACGGCGTGAGTCATATATCATATAGTGGGGAGTTGATGATTGAGATTCATTCAATAGGCCGTTACTTAACATATATTATATTAACCTAACCTAACCTATGTTAGGTTAGGTTATGTAGGGTTGGTTAGGTTCGGTCATATATCTACGTTAATTTTAACTCCAATAATTTTTTTTTTAACTCATACATAATGAAATGGGTAGCTTTATCATTTCATAAGAAAAAAATTAGAGAAAACATATAAATTCGTGAAAACTTGGCTTATTAGGCAAATCAGACCTTACATAGTAGGCTGAGAAGTCCGTTCTGGCTACTAGGTACCACATATATCCAACTCGAATTGATATACTCTCTGTAGTGATACTTTTTTTTAAATAATATTTACAATAAGAATAAAGGTATTAAAAAAAAATATAATATAATATCATTTCTATACTACTTATTATTAAAATACTTATTTGTCAATTTAATTATATGGAGAATAAATGTGAATTGCTATATTCAATATCATAACCAGATTGTATTAACATGTGATACAAATAATACAACTGTAAATTATTTAAATTTGTGGTGTCAATTTTCCAATTTGGTGATAGATGAATAGGATTTTCTTTATAATAGTTAATCAATGCATCATGAAAAATTTGCTCATTCGGCATTAAAATAAGTTGTTTGTAAATTGCATCTGAAATTTTATTTGGACATTTTGAAGAATTATAATACGGGATAACCATATTATTAATGATCATAAAAGCTAATTTGAAAGGTGAATTGGAATTATGAAAGTTGTTTTTATAATTTGAAACTTTTTCTTGTATAAATTGAACATATTTTCGTTTTTCTTCTTCATCATTTTGATTATTAATAAATATGTTTGTTTGATCCTCCACAATCATTAAATTTTCAGTATTATCTTCTTTGAATGGTGGCAGTGGCGATTGTTGCGGTGCCGGTTGCAGTGGTGATTGTTGCGGTGTTGGTTGCAGTGGTGATTGTTGCGGTGTCGGTTGCAGTGGTGATTGTTGCGGTGTCGGTTGCAGTGGTGATTGTTGCGGTGTCGGTTGCAGTGGTGATTGTGGCGGAGTCGGTGTCGGTGGTGATTGTGGTAGTGATGGTGATGGTAGGTGTGATAGGTCAGAATCCATTTTAAGGATTGATTTTGGGATTTTTTTTTATACATTTTATATATATATATATATATATATAAAAAAGAGGGGCTGGATTTTTATTATAGAAAGAGACATTATACTAAGATGGTAAACCAATGTTTTTAAGTAGGGGTGGTGGTGGTGGTGGTGGTGTTGCTGCTGCTTTTGGTAATATACCTTCATCTTGATTGATAAACGTTACAATTTCATCCTTTTTTCCCGGTTTGAATGATGTCAGTTAAGAGATGGGGATTTCGGGTTCTTAAACAATATTATCATTAGTCATCAATATCACTAAAAATACGAAAGTAATTCCCTTCGTCACATGATTCCGTGTTAATATGTCACAAAAAATTATTCCTGTTTGGTGTATTCATGTTTAATCTTTTGCTGGTTTATATACCATTCTTCATAAACTTCCAACTTTCTAGTTAATTTCAAATGTATTTTTTTTATACATTAGATGTCTATATGATTTAAAACAGTGTTGCCTTATCTAGATTTAAATAACCAAGTGTGTATATATGCTTGTGGGTGCCGGATGTCAAAGAGTGACTGAGCGGAGGAGCTGTGTGTGTGTGTGTGTGTGTGTGTGTGTGTGTGTGTGTGTGTGTGTGTGTGTCTTTGTGTCTTTGTGTGTGTGTGTGTGTGTCTTTGTGTCTTTGTGTGTGTCTTTGTGTGTGTCTTTATGTGTGTTTAAGTGTGTGTGTGTGTGTCGTTGTGTGTGTCTTTATGTGTGTTTAAGTGTGTGTGTTTTTGTGTCTTTGTGTGTGTGTGTGTCTTTGTGTGTGTGTGTCGTTGTGTGTGTGTGTGTGTGTGTGTCTTTATGTGTGTTTAAGTGTGTGTGTCTTTGTGTCTTTGTGTGTGTGTGTGTGTGTCTTTGTGTGTGTGTCGTTGTGTGTGTGTGTGTGTGTGTGTGTCTTTGTGTGTGTCTTTGTGTGTGTCTTTGTGTGTGTCTTTGTGTGTGTCTTTGTGTGTGTGTGTGTGTGTGTCTTTGTGTGTGTCTTTGTGTGTGTCTTTGTGTGTGTGTGTGTGTCTTTGTGTGTGTAAGTGTGTGTGTGTGTGTGTCTTTGTGTGTGTGTGTGTGTGTGTGTGTGTGTGTGTGTGTGTGTGTGTGTGTGTGTGTGTGTGTGTGTGTGTGTGTGTGTGTGTGTGTGTGTGTCTTTGTGTGTGTCTTTGTGTGTGTGTCTTTGTGTCTTTGTGTCTTTGTGTGTGTGTGTGTCTCTTTGTGTGTGTAAGTGTGTGTGTGTGTGTGTGTCTTTGTGTGTGTGTGTGTGTGTCTTTGTGTGTGTGTGTCTTTGTGTGTGTCTTTGTGTGTGTGTCTTTGTGTCTTTGTGTCTTTGTGTGTGTGTGTGTCTCTTTGTGTGTGTAAGTGTGTGTGTGTGTGTGTCTTTGTGTGTGTGTGTGTGTGTGTGTGTGTGTGTCTTTGTGTGTGTGTGTCTTTGTGTGTGTGTGTGTGTGTGTGTGTGTGTGTGTGTGTGTGTGTGTGTGTGTGTGTGTGTGTGTGTGTGTGTGTGTGTGTGTGTGTGTGTGTGTGTGTGTGTGTGTGTGTGTGTGTGTATCTTTGTGTGTGTCTTTGTGTGTGTGTCTTTGTGTCTTTGTGTGTGTGTGTCTTTGTGTGTGTAAGTGTGTGTGTGTGTGTGTAAGTGTGTGTGTGTCGTTGTGTGTGTGTGTGTGTGTGTGTGTGTGTGTGTGTCTTTGTGTTGGTGTGGGTGTGTGTCTTTGTGTTGGTGTGGGTGTGTGTGTGTGTGTGTGTGTGTGTGTGTGTGTGTGTGTGTGTGTGTGTGTGTTGTATAAAAGGAGGTGGGATCCGAGCAGTATCTCAATTCTCATCCTGCGTTTCTTTGGATATTACTACAGTGAACTTCTAAAAGTTATACTTACAACCATTGTTGTGTAGTATATTAACATTTACTAAGGCGTAAATAAGGCGTAAGTATTTCAGTTTGTTTTTTCTTTTTTCTTTCTTTCTTTTTTTTAAGTAGTAGATAACTTTCAATTTTTGATTGAGATTGTTTCTGTTTCTCCTTGAATAGATTGATGATCATCTTAGTCTATTTCAATACACCAGACTATTTCAATTATAATATATATATTTTTCAGGTTGGGAAAAATGAACCAAATGGATATTGGTAATGGGGAAGCAGTTGGCATTGAGAAATTGGGAAATGATGAAGAGAGGAAAGTAAATGAAGGAGGAGTTGAAGATGAAAAGGGAGATGAAGAAAGGGGAGAAGATGAAGATAAAAAGGTAACTGAAGAGGAAGATAAAGATATAAAGGTAATTGAAGAAGAAGATGAAGATATAAAGGTAATTGAAGAAGAAGATGAAGATAAAAAGGTAAATGAAGAGGAATATAAAAAAATCAAGTTTTTTATAAATAAATTTGACACTCCATTTAAATATGATTCTAATTTTAAAAAATTTAAAGAATTGAAAAGTGAGCTAGATAGGATATTTCTTGAAACTAAATGTAAAGTTGAATGCTTAGAAAAATGTACATTCACTAAAGAAGAATTATCCGAATCCGGATTTCAAGATTTTATTAAATATGACCATATGGACCGGATATATAATTATTTCATTTATTATGGTTGGTATTACACCATAACAGCAAGAATTAAGTATAATAATTGTTGGGTATATGTTCACATATATTATGTTTATGCAAACAATTGTTGTAATATGTGGGTTACTGAGGATGCTCAAATATTTCTTAAATTTCTTGTCAATGAATTTTTTCATCCAAGTAAACCCCATTCCGAAGAAATTTGGTTAGCTATGAAAAATGATAACTTAAATGTAGAGAAACCTCCACAATATACATATTAAGTTTTATCATGATGAGATGATGTAAAATAGGATTGAATGTTTTTTGAAGATAAAAAACACTAACGCAATATTACCAGATTTTCTATGGTGGATGTGAAGGTCCTAATTCCACATACATCAAGTTAATATCTTGTGATGACCATGAATTCATCATTAAAAGGAAAGATGCTCTCACCTCAAATTTAATTCAAGCTATGATGTCAAGTTCAACAACGTGTATTGAACAGGAAAAAAATGAAATCCATTTTAAAACAATTCCGTAAGTATAAAGCTGTTAGAACAAAGTGTTATTATATAAACTGTTATATTTTAGAGATTAACTGTTATTTAGAGAAACATATAAACTGTATATAATAAATAAATAATTATAATACTTTTATTTTTTTATTTTATTTCTTCAGATCATATCTTCTTCAAAAAGCGTGTACATATTTCACCCACAATACTCAATTCAAGAAAAATGAGATTACTACTGATCCTGAATTTCCAATTGAAAATAATATTGCTCTAGATCTGCTTTTGGTTGCTGATTTCCTTGATTGTTAATAATGACATCCATAACCATATATTTTTTACTAAATGTCGAAAGATTAAAATATAAAAACAAGCTTTAATGTTATATTATTTTTAGTTTATTTTGTGGCTTGAAAATGATTCCAACCCTTTTTTTATTATTATTAATATTATTATTATTATTATTATTAATAATTATTCCAGTAATTCCAATGAATCAAGAGTATGATTGCAATGAAGTTATAGTATTGAAAGATTCAATTAAATACTGGTTTGATAGAGGTGATGAGCAAATTAAATTTAAACATGAAGAACTTTTCAATATATATGATTTACTATCACAACAAGAATGGTTCGAGTTCCAGTTAAACTTTAAAGACACTATACAGGTATATATACTAATAGGACGAAATTCATCTATTATACTTCCAAACCAAATAAACATAACTAACTTAGCGTCAATTTTAATAGAATGCCGTTATTATAATAATAAAAATGTACAAAGTTATAATGAAAATGTACAAAATTTATCTTTTATTAAAGATGCATATATGATTAGGACTCCTGTTAAATATATGAAATTTTCTGTATTGTGGGATTATAAAAATATACTACTATGTTGGAATCACTTGTCTATAATAGTAGGAGGTATCAATAACGAAACTCAGGTGTGTAATAATTTACAAGATAATTTGAATGTCATAATGTGTTGGTTATATGAAAAATATAACATTACAATCCTTGATAATAGTTTAAATATAAATAACAGTAAATATGTTACAAATGGAACCATTTATATAGGTATTACACACACGAAGAAAACGATATCATTATTTGTTAAGAAATTTTTCATTATATTAACAATTGTTTTCACAATTTTAAATGTTATAATTATTTTACATGGTGTTTTTAAATTGGTATGTTTTTTTTTGTAATATCCCCTAAATTCCCATATATATCGTATATATGACTTGAAATTTTAAATTGGTAATTCCAATCATTCCAACATTGAAGGAAAATATATGGGTGGTGAGCTGTACTTTGGTGGTAGGTAGCCTTGGCTATTGGCTAAGATATAATAACTTAATCCTCAATAAAGAGTTTTAATTTTTGGACTGACATTATTGTAAGAAGGGCCTTTTGATATACTACTATGTTAATCCCAATTACCTATTATTTGGGAAATTTGAGACAAAGATATGATGATACTACCCTATTCAAACCCCAACCCTAAATAAATTTTGTTAACAATGAGTGAGTATTTCTATTTCACGATTTATAAATATGGCTCTCATTGTAATTGTGTTATGGACCCGACGCCTCCACAGAGAATGGAGAAGCGATGGCAGCGCTGCTATCTATGAGCCGTCACCCACAAGTATGGGAAAAGAAGGCGCCCTCTTCTGGTCAAAAGTACAATTATCTGTGGTGAGTGACTCTTACTATGATTGGACACGGAATGGATTATTACAGTGCGATAGGTGTGAAGGAAGTGGACTCGACAAGGGTGTGGTCAGAGACAGTGTCCTGTGTGTGTCGCTCTACATAGCGACATTGACTCAATGATATTTTTTGGAGGCTACATTCAGTTTTATTATGTACATTAATGTACTTTCTATATATTTATATAATAAATAAAGAAGTAAGTAAATAAATAAACTTTTATATTATTTATCTCCATTCTTAGTGTTGTATTCCTTCCTATATGTTATGAACCTCATAAATTCCCCTTATGAAGCCAATGTACGTGATTTGTTAAAAACACTGAGCCCTGAAGATATTAGATGTCTGGCTCAGACATCAACAGGTAATCATCGCCTTTCACCTAAAAGTTCTCAAGAAGCCCTAAAGTATAATTTTATTATATACTTCAGACTTGAAACGCTTGTTTTCTTATAGACGTCTTACTGCCCAAAATCTTTTTAACTACCTCTATAAAAATCAAGTACCATCAATGCCTTTTGCTAAGAAAATGGAATTGGTAATAGCTGTAAAAGAGTTTTGGACAAAGCAGCATGGTAAAATAGGTATCGGATATTCAACTGAACAAGGAAGAGCACATTCAAACCCCCAAACCGAAATCACAAGTGCTATCCAACTCTCAATACCCGGAAATACGAACATCATTTTATGTTCCAATCCAAGTTTTATTCAATATACAACTGGTGAAACCAAGAATATAATTAAAAATCCTAAACAATGTAGTTTTATGGGTACTGCAGAACGTACAAATTTAGGAACAGTACAATGTCAATGTGATTCATATATAAGTACACTATTACAGCATCAGACAGAAGAGAGTGAAATTAAAACTTTTACTCAAACAAATAATGAAAAAAAACAACCTGTCTTATGTGATGATGTTCCTAAAACTTCTATTCGAACTAATAATGAAAAAAACAAATTTGTATGTGGTGTTCTTTCCCCGGTAGAACATAAAATGGAAGTTATAAGAAGTGACGAGTTTATACAAAAATTTTGTAAATGGTATTTTAGAATGATTAATCGTTTGCAGCCAGAGTGTTTCCACCTACCCGGAGATACTTTTCGAGGTGATATTTTTTATGACAACAGTTACACTGATATTTACTTAATTGGCCAGTCAAATAGTGAGAGACATGCTTTTGGAGGAGGAAATACTTTCCAACTTTTAAAACAAACATTTCAAGAGTATAAGATTCAGTTCAGTCCTAATTTAGAAAATGGAATACAAGCTTATCAATCCAATTTTGGTATGGTCAAAATCAGTTGTTGTGGCACCATACATATCCGAAACTCATGTGTGGGAATTTTTGAACAAGAAACGGGTATGGTATGCAGTCCAAATAATCATGTATGGAAGATAATGTATATAAAGATAAATTTAAAACATGCTAGTACACATAAACCTCCAAGTCTACCTTCATGTCAAGTGTTTGAAATTAAAATTTGAAATGGGTTTTTTGATTAACAACGAATAAATAACAGAATAAGTGAAATCTATAGACTTTACTTCTCCGGGATGTAGACGTATTCTGTCAGGATATTCTTTTTGATTTATAAATATACTATTTTAATTGATATAATCGCAAGATAAAGATTGTGTAATAACATTATGTACTTTTGAATAATATTATATATATATTTTTTTTTCCAAAGATATAAAATATGGGTTCTGTACCAAGATATAACCATTAAGGTTCCTAGACTCATCACAAGGATAACTAGTGGCACTAAAAGGCAAGTAGTTATTTCAGTCAAACTAAAATGGAATGGAATTAGTGTATATATGACATGAATAGTATGGTTTGGTCCTATTTAGATCTATTTTCTAAACATGTTATTTTCATGTTTTTTTCAGGAGGATATTCTAGCAATAATCATCATGGTATCGTCCTCCAAAATCACCAAAATCAACAAAACCCCTAAAATTATCAAGAAAAATCCCACTTTTGATGATAAATTTTTTGAACTTTTAATTAATGAGCGAGTGAAGAAAGTGGTGGACATGCTTATCAGTGTCCATGGTATTCATGGTAAAAGGAAAATTTATATCATCTCCAAGTTGGAAGATTGCTGGAATATGAGATCAACTATTCCACTAAAGCGAGACACTTATATAAATTTATGTTTATCATTGTTAAGAGATCCAGCATATTCACATGATACCCTTAGGAAATTTAATGTTTTAACCCATAATGAATGTGGTGATTACATGTTTGGACATCCTGTTATAGTCAATGATAACCAACGAACAGGAAGTCAGATTGATATTCAATACTCATGTTCGGAAGTGATTATCGGGACAGTGACTACTGAACAAGGACTGGTCAATGGTTTCATAAATACAGGAAAAATTACATTTACAAGTGTTAGGTGTACCTTTCTTGAATATTCAAAGGCTAAAAAATTCTATGATATGTTCATTTTAAATTGAACTATATATATATATATATTTTTTTTTTTAAATCAGTTCATATTTAGGTAGGGTTGATTTTAGGTTTGGTCATATAGATATTTAGGTAAGGCTGCGATATTGACACTACTAAATACCTAACCATAAAAATACCTTTATGGTTTATATGACAGACAATCTGTAAAATATTTTTTAATAAATAGAATCATCCAGTCTGCTATATCTATGTGGTTTTCATGTGAACCCTGTTTTGTTATAATAAGAATAACTTCATATATAATGAAAAAATTCTAATACAACTATATATTTATTTATTTACCATAATTTTTGAAAATATATTTTCAATTTTCTTCTATAAATTTACCATGGTCTGTTACTGTAGGTGTTTACCACAGCTCTGTTTTTGTATATTTATACCAGGGGAGCCAGACAGATCACTGATAAGTGATCCAGTCACCAGAGACACTAGTGTGTTGTACCAGTAACCAGACACACTAGTGTGTTGTACCAGCTTCACACCAGTGGGCTATTTAGAATTTATTTCAGAAAAATTATGGTAAATCTCAAATACACAAATAAACAAAGAAAATAACTATTTAATCATAGAAAGAAATTGGTATAGGTTATAAAAAAAAAATGAATAAAAATCTTCTAATTGATAATAATAAGATCAATGACAAGTTTTTACTAGGCCTAACTCTAATTATGAATCAAAATTTATGTTTAAAACTTTCAAATTTTTCTTCATTCCAATATTATGGAAAAGATAATATACTCCATATACATCCTGTATTATGTGAAATGAAGCCACTAGGTTTACTGGGCCAGTCATTAGATTCACTTTATCTTTCAAAGAAAATTATACCTAAAGAAATTCAGATAATATACATTAGCCCTCATCATATTTTTTCTCACGAAACCAATGGCCAAATTACAGCTGATTTACTCTTAGGTGGTTTCAAGAATAATATTACGCCACTTTATCTCTTAAATGAACATGATCTAAATTCCCTTGTTGCAAATCCCTCTCACAGATTTAGACTTATAGATGGTCGATCGGTAGAAATGTTTGATAATATGTGGAAGCTAGGAACTAATGATTGTGCAATTGATAGTAAAGATCATAATAATGATTTATTGGGAATTCGTCCCATTTTGGGCTTGTGTGATTTATTTTCTATTTCTAAGCGTTTAATATATTTAACCCAATTGAGCGATTTGATCAATAAAATTCACCAAGTATTTAATATAATTAAATATTTTCCCTATCTAATACATCCATATCGTTTGCTGGTTTCTGAAACAGGGAAATTTTATATTATGTCATTTAGTCTCCTTCATTATTTATTTTCACCTCATGCAGAAACCAAAAAAATTAAAGATATTGTGTTTTCTCATCCCCAATCTTTAATACAACGTACTGAAAATATTGAAAATATTGAAAGTAATACTCTAAATAGAATCAAAGTTAAATGCAAAGAAAATTTAATAATAGGTAGCAAAGACTTCAAAATATATCATAATTATTTAGCTCAAAGTAATTGTCGTCTACTTCTCGATATGTTACACTCTCTATTTGTAACTATTATATGGATTGCTAATGGTGGAGGAGTTATACATAAACAACATACATTGGTACGCAATTATTTGACCTTACAAGGGAATATTACCTTAAAACCCACTCACTCCCAAAATCCATATAAAGTTACATCACGAAAACCTATTCATAATCCTAGACTACCTTCTTCTTCCCAACCACCATCTCAACTTGAACTAACATCATCTCCACCATCACCATTATCTAATAATGTTAATCAACAACTGAATTGCCAGAATCCATATGGTTTATGTCATGCACAGATTATTTACAGTTCATTCCATACAGATGAAATCAAATGTAATGTGGCTCAACATGTTCATAATTATGGTTGCCTTCATTTGTTGAATTATACTCCAACAGTTCTTGAGGAAGCCTTTAGTGAAACATTAACATCACACAGAGATAATATTCTAACTGATGTAATTGAAAATGAGATCAATATAATTTTAGCATTTATATCACAGATAAAAAAGGAGCTCGAGTCAACAATAATTTAATATATATATATATATATATATATATATATATATATATATATATATATATATATATATATATATATATATATATATATATATATATATATATAATATATGTCGTACCTAGTAGCCAGAACGCACTTATCAGCCTACTATGCAAGGCCCGATTTGCCTAATAAGCCAAATTTTCATGATTTAATTATTTTTCGACTACCTAACCTAACCTAACCTAACTTTTTCGGCTACCAAACCTAATCTAACCTATAAAGATAGGTTAGGTTAGGTTAGGTAGGGTTGGTTAGGTTCGGTCATATATTTACGTTAATTTTAACTCCAATAAAAAAAACTTGTCCTCATACATAATGAAATGGGTAGCTTTATCATTTCATAAGAAAAAAATTAGAGAAAATATATTAATTCAGGAAAACTTGGCTTATTAGGCAAATCGGGCCTTGCATAGTAGGCTGAGAAGTGCATTCTTGCTACTAGGTCCCCACAGACCAGTTTTAGACCAGGCCTATTTCTACCCCCAGGAAACAGCCCCTGACAGCACTGCTATGAAACAGGGGTATCAGGGTGAAAGACACTATCCAATGTTCGTATCCACTCAGCTGTGTGGTGGTCTAAATGGAAGATTATTCATGTGTAGATTAGAACTGAGGATAGTCGTGACCCCTGCAGGTAACCCCACATATTGACTAGATGACCATCGTATCCAAAATAACACAACTAAGTCAACAAGAATGTTGTTTCGTTATATATATAATATAATCATTAGTATACATTATTAGTTTAGATGTGAGAGACATTTTTTTATATAAAATAAAATAATAATGTCACTATCAAATTCCTTATATATTATAATATTTATAATAGTTTTAATTGTGATCTTTTCAATTATATATTTATATTATTCAAGAAATAGGTCAACAATTTCAACTCAGCATCCTCAACTGTCAATGAATTTCATTACAAAAACTAATACTAAACCTGCTGGTCTGTATGTTGTCTTTGAAAGTAAGTATTATATGGACCAAAATCGTGGTTACGATATGATTTCTCATGTAAATACAGTTAATTGTAATGATGATACAACGATTCCTAATGATGAAAATAATAATGTATTTTGTAAATTTGATACATCCATATTTGATCAATTTAGAAAAGAGAATTGGTATTTTAATACCTTAACACCGATAATTTTATTATCTATTCGTAATCTTCCAAATTTTGTACCTATTGTATATGAGAATATTGAAGATCTTCCACACTCTGCAGATCATGAGATTACAAGCCTGCGTGAAAATATGAAGAAAAGCTCAATTGCTAATGGTAATAAGTTACCAAAATGTGTATGGGTATCTTGTTCACATATTTGGGTTAATAGTCCAAACAAATATACTCCGCAAGGTTTTCCTGTTTATTATTTTCCAACCAAGGAACATGTAGATGGATATTATGCCCCACTTCTTCCTATTCAATTGAAACTTAGCCCAGGTGAAAATATTATAATATGTAAAATGTGGGCAAAAAATATTAATATAATGAGTGATCCATTTGCTGTGGTTAAATTTAGGATCACGGTTAAAATGTAGGATTTATAATACTATAAAGCATGATATAGTAACCTGTTTAAATATTATTACTAAAAAGATAATTATATAAAAAATAAGGTATGTAGATTTGTTCTTGTGGAACAAATTATTCATTCTACTTTTGTATCAACACATCTTTATATATTTCTGAGCTTATAATATACAAAGAACTATTTTTTTTATCATTTTCAGGTAATTATAAAGTGATGGTGATATTGGTTCTATTTGTTCTTCAAGATCCCAACTGTCAGCAAGGGTGGCGCAGTTGCTTTTTTTTTTTTGTAAACCATGAAAAAGCAATATGAAATCTACCCCAGAAAATATTCTGTTATAATACTAACAGCCCCCCAAAATATCATTCAAGTGTGGGATAAAATTGTCATATGGAGAAATAATTTAAAAATAAAAGTGGAATTTTTACAAAACTTTAATCCAACAATCAACTTGTATCATTTAGTGGAAAATTCATTTTTACTTATATTAGATAATGTTTCATCGATAAATGTAAGAAAAACATTTGCCGACGTATTAATTGATCTTCAAAACAGTGAAATAATTATTATAAAATGTGCTTCAATTACTTGGCCCTCAATAAATAAAGTGGAAAACTTTAATTTAAAACATTTTGAAGATGTTAAGATTATTTTAAGTATGAATGACTGGGAACGAAATTATGTATTGGTAAATAAGTACCTTTCATATGAATTTGCAGACATTAGTATTAAACCTCATTTAAAATCTTTAAATATTTTAACAGAAGATATAGGGAGTATCAATTCAGAAAAATTGAGAGCAAATCTACTTGATACTTGGAACAATGAAATACCCCCTATATACCCTTCTGAAGTTCTCCCAGATAGTGAATATACTGTTACTGAAGTAAATAGCAACAAACGCAGCAGTGAGTCACAATCAGGTTCAATTGGCATGCCTTCAAAACATAGGAAGTATTACTGCCTGGTGTTATAATGGATACTGCTCATTGGGAAGCGTGTCAAAGAAAAGAATATATATGTGTGTGTATGTATATGTATGTATGTATATATACCTATTTTAGTTTACATAAAATATAGGATGGAAGAACATGTACGTAGTAAATTAATCTCTTTTTTACTCAAAATTCAATAATTTCATTCGTTTATTATGCTATGATAGTGAACATAATGTTAAAATAAATATTTTATTTATTTATTTATATATTTTTTTCAGATGATTGAACCCTTTTTGATTAAAAATCCAGGACGTTTTACATTGTTCCCAATTAAAAATCATGATATCTTTAAAATGTATAAGAAGGCGCTAGCATCATTTTGGACAGTTGAAGAAGTAGACTTGTCAAAGGATATTGTAGATTGGGAACAGAAACTTAATGACGAGGAACGTCACTTCATTTCACATGTTCTAGCATTTTTTGCCGCATCAGATGGTATCGTCAATGAAAATCTTGTTGAACGTTTCTGCCAAGAGGTACAAATACCAGAAGTGAGGTGTTTTTATGGTTTTCAGATTGCCATGGAAAATATTCACAATGAAATGTACAGTTTACTTATTAATACATACATAAAAGATTTACAGGAGCAGAACAGATTATTTAATGCTATTGAAACGCTGCCAGCTGTTAAGAAAAAAGCTGATTGGGCTCTAAGGTGGATTACCAATAGAACGGCAACATATGCCGAACGCATTGTTGCCTTTGCTGCAGTAGAGGGTATTTTCTTTAGTGGTTCATTTGCTGCAATATTTTGGTTAAAAAAACGTGGTTTAATGCCAGGTCTAACCTTCAGTAATGAATTGATTTCTAGAGATGAAGGGTTACACACAGATTTTGCTTGCTTGATATTTAAGTACTTGATTAATAAGCCTGATCAGAAATATGTATATTCTATCATTGATAATGCTGTGAAGATTGAACAAGAATTTTTAACAGATGCCTTGCCAATCAAACTTATTGGTATGAACTGTGATCTAATGGGGAAGTATATAGAATTTGTGGCTGACCGACTTCTCTTTGAACTCGGTTTTAAGAAACTTTATAATGTAGAAAATCCATTTGACTTTATGGAAAATATCTCATTAGAAGGGAAAACTAATTTTTTTGAAAAAAAAGTAAGTGAATATCAAAAATATGGTGTAATGAATTCAGATCAATACAGTGTTTTTACATTAGATTCAGACTTTTAGTTAATTAGTTGATGGATGGAATAGAACATGTTTTTTTTATATAGAATATAAATAATTTAATATAAAAATAAAAATATATATCTATTATCTTTTACTATTTTACTTATCATATTTATATTTTGACTTGATGAATAATGAATTAAAAACCTTACATTCTCTCTTTCCACTAATTACAAGACTACAAAATATGAGGTATGTAATTATGGACATAATAACAAAACCATAATCTTCTTTATAAAATATCAACATATCACATGATTACCAAGCAGTACTACTATCGTCCGATGTAAACACCAAGTTTGGTTATCGCCATTGAATCAACTTTTCTATTTTATATTCACCAATGAATATAATTCAAAGAGAGAAATGAATCATTACATTAAGTTCCATGCAATATGCCGGTGATACAATATATAAGAGCCTCCGTATCCAGTCCAGTCAACCAGTATGCCAGAATCCTGTTCAGTAGTAATACGAGCTACTGTGTAATGGAGCTATCCAAGGAATCTTGTGGTGTAAGTACCTAAAAGTTATTTTATGATAAGCATGATGAAGCTTTGGACACTATATTATAATAAATAAATAAATAATGTCTCAGGTGCATTTGTGATGAAATCTAATCTTTCTAGGATGATATTAGCGATATCAGTGAGGGAGCCGAAGAGAAGAAGATAAAAGAGAAAAAAGATACTACTTCAACTAGCAAGTCTATTATTGTTAAAATAGAAAACCATATCCATTCCAATGATGAAAATGTGGCTTTGAGAAAGTTGGTTAATATAACGCCTGAGACTATATAAAAAAAACAACGTTATTGTGAAATTAATACTCAAAGTTTATTACAAATATTAGAATGGTTTGCTAACCACGATGGAACCAATGTGTTGCTGTATGAATTTGCCCACAGTGCATCATGTCAAAAAAAAACTTGTACCCCGATTTGTCTAATGTTTCGCCGGGTTCGTCATCATGTAGTAGTTTCTAGACATCCACATTGTTCGGTGTTAATCTTATATTCAACCCTCTTGCATACACATGTGTCTTCATGTGTTAATGATGATTGTGGGTTGCCTGCTTGTCATAGACTGAAAACCACCAGATCAACTATAAAGTTTCGTCTTGCCAAAAAGAAGTGTGGTTGTTAACTCAATGTTGTCTGCTGGATATATATTATTGTTAAAATTTTTAATTCGACCTATTAACAGAAGCGCATTATGATATTGATTGAAGTGTTTTTTTTTTGTTTTTTTTTTTCCATAATATTTGACAAACGAACTTCTGTGAAGAAAAGACGCTTTCCTATTTCTGCAACGGAGGCCTGTCGCTGGATATTTATTGATTTGTACTAGTTAGTGATATGTTTTATTGAATGTTTTCTTCATACCACTGACTAGTTAAATTAATATATATTTACAAACATAAGGCAATTGTGATCTGTTGTAGGTCATTTGGTGAGATGGTGTGTTAAATGGTTTCACCATAATGTGTGAGGATTCGATGAACATTGTTTTAATTTCACTGGTCGAATCAAATAGGGGCAATCATCAGTTTCAGATGCTTCACCAACAACCGGGCTCATCATCAATGGCATTACATATTGCAATCTGTGCTCCTTCCTACTTCAATAATGAAAATGATGAGGTCTTGCGAAAGTGGAATCAACTTCAAGCTTTTTGGGGGTTTGGTAAAGGTAAATATGTGGATTTTATTTTTTTTCAATGTGGTAGTGAGTAAACCATTATGGAAAACTTAGTAGATTTGACTAGTTGTTTATAATATTGTAAAATGTATATAATTAAAATAGTATAATTTTATGAATTTTATTCCAGGTTATTATTCGTCCAATATGTCATGTAGAGTTCACATCTGAAAATCCATATTGTCGTTTCAAAGTAGTTTGCTATACAAAAATTCCCAATTATCGTAATGAAGATGGTATTGTGCAAATTATAATTGGAAGGGGCCTTTCAGAAGTGGAGTAAGTAATTAATATTCATATACTTGTATAATATTCTAATAATTTTTCAGTGTTAAATATGACTAGGATCCGGGAACATTAAAAAATGTTTTTTTTTATTTTTTTTTTTATTCTTCCAGGGCCTACAAACAGGAAGTTATTTCAGCATTGAGTCTATTATTCGGAGGTAATGAAGTTGTTGTTAATGAAATTTTTGCTGCTGAAGTACCAAACAAAACGAACTTCAGATTTTACATTCAGCAAGTTTTTCCTAATGGTAAAAGAATTTAAAGATTTTATAATGTTTTCCCTAATAATAATTATCATAAAAAATGATTTCAAGTATGGTATTATGCAAACTGCTCTATATTATAATATACCTTCTAGGAGAGATTCAACGTGCATCTACCATAGTCATATGTTAAGAGCATCATACAATTCAATTTTTAAGGTAAGCCTAAAGTAAGCCTTATTATAGCTTGCACCAATATATTTAATGGGAATTGATATCAGGTTGGCTTAAATAATCAAATTAGCTTAAAAGGGACATTATTAATGGAACGTTTTTTGATAGACAGACAGAGACAAAAATGCCTACTTTTTCTGTTTCAGAATTTGTTTATTGAACAGATTATTCCAATGTTGACTTTAACTGAACAACAAATGAAGAAATATCTTGATACACCGCAAAGAGGTAAATTATTTTGATATGACCAATCCATCTACTTATCGTGACATAATGACAAAAGTGAAGATATTACGGGGTATTTTTTTCCTACATTTGTGGAATTAAAAATTAAAATAAATTATTTATTGTTTATAGGAATTGATCCAGCATTGTGGGAACTGGGCAAGCAAAAAAATCCTGACCCAAAGAAATTGATACCTGTTGTAAAAGTGGGATTTCAGGAATTACGAAACAGTTCAAGTATCAAGAAGAATATGGTAATAAAATTCATAATAGTATGAAGAATATTATGGATGATATAAGACAATTAAGTTGTATGCAGACGACAATTAAAGTTACCATTCAGAATTTTAAGTTGAAACAGACAAATATAATGCGCCGAGTTCTAAAATTGGTGTCAGCACAAGAGGTTGAAAGGAAAAAAAATCTACCACTAGAAGAAATAGAGGATCAGATTCGACTGCGATTAGAAAACTTGTATATGCAGCTGCAGGACCTCAAGGGATGTTTGAATGAACTAATGGCTCAGTCTATAAAGCCTGGTAGTTTTCCGCGAGCCCAACGGTATGGACTGGTTGTTGACAAAGTGCAGGATATATTACAATACCTAAAATGGCAGCAGGATGCACTTCAGGCTATAGTTAACATACTTAAGGAAGATATACAAGTGGTCGTTAACATAAAGAAGAACATCAGCTAAGTTTTGAGAGTTAAGGAAATTGGCTAACCGTCAACCAACTTCCCCAAACCACATTCAAACATTGGTAATTAACCCTATCATTGTTTAACACCTCCCTCCACCCTTTCAGGGAGGGTATGATGCTACACTGATTTTTTTTTTGTTCGTAACTAGCAACACACATTGAACTGATGATATTTCACTCTCTCAGGGAGGGTATGATGCTACACTGATTTTTTGTTTGTAACCCGCAACACACACATTGAATTGATGATAGTCAATAAATTAAATTTTAGTCTAGTTCCTTTTTTTTTTTTTTTTTTTCACATACAATAAGTGCACTCTGCCCATTAGGCAAAGTATTATAATAATTTTGCTAGATATTGATGACACTGACATTTTAACGGAAACTTGAAATAATTGACCTAGAATGTAACAACAATGTTTGTGTTGTCTTACAGGAATAATTTAGTCAAATAAGCACAAACTATAAACTGCCAGCTTAACCCTTACACTGCTCAGGGGTCATATGGACATTTACACCCCTGTGCGCAAGAAAAAAAAAATTCAAAAAAATTTTTTCGTCTTCTAAACATGTTAATTTGTGTCCCCTGAGCACGGAAAAAATAAAAAAAAAATCGTAGGTGACATATTTTGGGCGCAATTGACCGAGGAAGTCTGGCAAAAAGTGGGCGTTGACAGAGCGGTCGTCAGACCCGGTCAGCGTCACCCGCGTTGACAGATGGGAGTTGCCACAAAGATATTATTACCTAATTGTTTCAATGTCTCCGATTGATTTTTTCTTAGTTTTTTTGCAGTAATATTATTCAATAGTGTGTATTGTAATATATTTATATAATAAAAGTGGTTAATAATCGCTATACTCAAAAGTATGATGTGCGTATTAGTGATTCAATTATTATGTTTATAAAACAATAAACAAATAGTTTTGCTGCTATTACACTCTATACACAGGTTATATATAAGTATTGGCATGTTTTGGTCACCATAACGAACCACTAAGTTTGTATTGAGAGTCGAAAAGCAACGAGGAGTTACCGCCACACACCAGCCAGCCACTCACTGCCACTCCCTCAACACACGCACTAAACTTTCTCCCCCAACAATACCAGTTGTGGTGTTATTACACTATATACAGACGTTATATATAAGTATGAGTATATTTTGTTCACCACAACTGTACAGCTAAGCTGATATAGTTAGTTCAGGCACTAAGAGTCGTCGCTATACACAGATGGCGGCTCCCTCACTCTTTCAAGGTCACACGCACTAAACTTTCTCCCCCAACAATACCAGTTGTGGTGTTATTACACTATATACAGACGTTATATATAAATATCTACATGTTTTATGCACCATAACTGTACACCTAAGCTTGTAGAGCGCCCAAAGAGCATAGTGGCCACCCTCTAAACAGCTAGAGAAATCGTGCAGACGACGTCACCTCCGTCACCCATATGGCTCCTCCCAGCATAATCCTTTTGCTGTTATTACACTAATACACACATTATATATAAGTATCTACATTTGTGTTCACCATAGAGAACCACTGACCTGGTATGGTGAACGCAAACAATAACAGGTGGCCACACAGTCAGTAAACGATGCTGTCTCCCTCCGTCTCTCAGCATCACTCCTCACACAGCGCTAATTATTACAACAATCCTGCTATTATCACAACCCTGGTTATTTATATCACAGTCATTGGTCATCTGTAATATTGTCATCGCTAAATAATAACAATTATATATTTATTTTGACATTTTTCGGCGATGCTGTGGGCACAAGCTGAACATCAATGCTGTTCGCTCATGCTGCGTGCGCCGGCCTTGGTTGCTCCAACAGTACTGTGCCTCTCACACCTGAGAATATTGCCCACGATTTTTTTTAAAAATGGCATCTGTTTACAAGAGCCCTGAGGAAGCTACTGTGAACCCCGTGTAGCCGCGGGCCATTTGAATCAGGCCTGGCACCCTATGGCGTATATATACGCCATGCGCACCATGGGACATGTTACTCAGGGCGTATATATACGCCATGCGCAGTTTAAGGGTTAACCAAGAAAGCCTGCCAGTGATTGGTCAATATAAAATATTCAGCGTGTGAGGGTTAATATCAGAGTCAGTCGATTTTGCTCCAGCATGGAGGACACACCTACAATTTCCTCTCCATTAACATGTGGACAGAAACAACAAGAAAGAAGTGATAATAACGATACTAGTGTTGATGAAGAACCATTACCTTCATCATCCACGTCTTTACCTTTGGGACAAAAAGTTAATGAAGGGTGTGAGAGAGAAGAAGAGGTGATACAAAAAAAGGAATTTGAATTAAAAATTAACCAAATGTTGGAAAAAGGTGGGCATGGAAGCCGGAAAATTTTCACTCGAGATAAATTAGCCCAATACATCAAGGAATCAAAAATGCTAAATTGAAACTGACTACAAAGACCTCTCATGAATATGATCTATTGTCTCGATATGATGTCAAAAATCTATTTGGGGATGATGTCTTAGTAACCATCGACGAAACTGAACGAAGAATGAAGCGGGGGACAAAGCGTAAACTGACCAGTGACAATCGTCATTCTACTACGGTTGTAACAACAACAACAACAACAGGAGCAACAACAGCTGATCCTGGCCGGATGTGTCGTCGTTTCATACATCAAGGGCAATTGTATGATACGATTTATGATGCACACAGAGCAGTTTGTCACGGAGGAGAAAAAAGAACTTATTTTGAAGCAAGTAAAACTATCGCTAACGTCACTCAACAATCGGTGAAACTCTTTATTTCACTCTGCCACATATGTAATTTGAAACGACTTCCTCGACGAAAAAAGGGGGTAATACGGCCCATTGTATCGACCAGTTTTGCGGAGCGAGGACAAATGGATTTAATAAATATGCAAAAAGAAGGAGGATGTGTGTATAAATATATTTTACATTATCAAGATCATTTAACAAAGTTTTCGGTTTTACGAGCTCTTCGCAGTAAACGGGCGATTGAAGTGGCACGCCACTTACTCGATATATTTGCTCTCTTGGGAGCCCCACGAATTCTGCAGAGCGATAACGGCCGTGAATTTGTGGCAGAGGTGATTCAAGAGCTAAAAAACGAAATGTGGCCCAACATGCTCCTCATTAATAGCAAACCTCGTCATCCACAGAGCCAAGGGAGCATTGAACGTGCGAATGGGGATGTAATCAAAATGCTTGGCAGTTGGATGTGTGAGAATCAAACGCGAGATTGGTCAGCTGGACTTCCCTTTGTGCAATTCACCAAAAACACAGCATATTCACGTGGAATTGGCATATCGCCTTACAAGGCAGTTTTTGGTATAGAACCGCCAATAATTATGAAGATTCGTCTTTCGCCCTCAATATATAGCCAATTGTTCAATAACTGTCACTATGATGACAATGAAGAAGAAGAAGAAGACAAAGAGGAAGAAGAAGAAGAAGACAAAGAGGATGAAGAAAAAAGAGGCAAAGAAGCAAAGGTAAAATTCCTTAATATTTATTGGTTTTGTTTTCAGTTCAACCTTGGAAAACAAAAGTCCTCAATTAATTTCTGTATACTAAAATTTTTTTTTTTTTTATATAATTGCAGTATTCCCTGTCATCATCAAGTCCGCTGCTGCGTCAGATTTCTTCACCGTTGCCAGACATGGAAGAAATAATTTTTGATGAGGTTGAGGAGGTTACTGTTACTGTTGCTGCTGGTGCTACAACTGCCTCTACTTCCATATTATCCCTGCCACAAATACCGCCACCTTCATTACCCCCTATATTATCACCACCAACACCATCATCACCTGGTATTGTGCTGTCGCCTAAAGTAATAATAAATAGAAGATTATGTAATTTAGAAGATGGTAAACCTAATGATAATAATAATTCTGAAGTAAATAACGATTCATATAATTTACATATTGAAAATTTAGGAACTATTAGAAGCAAAGTTTATGAGCGTCAGATAACTAATGCCTCAAAAATGTTACAATTGTCATCGGCAAATGTAACACCTGTTAGCCTATATGATAGTGTTAATGTGATAATACCTAAAGAAGATAGGGAAAACAAAACAGGAATGCGAACAATCAGTGGAATTATCATCGAAATAGACAATGAAAGAGATTTATATCGTGTAGCTACAAAATTTGGAACAATTAATCAATATCTATCAAGAAACGATTTTGATAAAACAATCGAAAGAATAATGCCAAGCGAAATTAATAAGAATCAACAACTTGGGCTTCGTGAGATTGTTCGTAGACAATCAAATTACTTTCTCAGTGATAATAGGCACTTGAAACAATTAGTATGCCACTGTAAACTTTTATCTTGTTTAAATCATAGATGTATTTGCAAAAGAAATAATCAGAAATGTACCCAAAAATGCCGGCATAATGAAAATTTATGTAAAAACTCATAGCACCAAAAAGTAAAATGCCGTTTCGCTTGTTTTTCAATATATATATGGTTGGTTTGGTTTAAATACTCATCAGTAAAGAATTATATTTTGTATTTGGGCTTATTATTTATTACCAGTTCACAAACTGTTATATTGATTCTGACAGAGGTGAGGAGACTAAAAATAATCTAATGAACTCAGCCTTATTAGGTAAATGGGGTCTTTCTTGCACAGTAGGCTGAGACGTTTGTTCTCTGGCATAGAACGTACTTCTTAGCCACTATGCAAAAAAGACCCCATTTGCCTAATAAGGCAGAGTGATTTTCTTGTTGTGTTAGTTTATTTAAGTTAATTCGTTTTAACTCAAATATAAACAAATTAACTTAAACAAACATGAAAGTTGTAGGCCAAGTGCGACGTCCCCTAAAGCCTATAAAAAATTAGAGGTCATTCATACAATTAACTATAGTATTTGGAGGAGCCACTTTGCAATTTCCGAGAACACACCAGATTACATCAGACTTCTGAATTACAAAAACGTTTCCTCTAGGGAATAGCAAATGAGTATATATGACAGGAAGGATTTTGATATTTCGAGTCAGTAACCCAAGACAGACATATGGGCTGAATAAGTATTGGTCATCATTATTTGATATTATATAACCATCAATTAGGTTATGACTGAATCTATCAAATATCTGAGACTCATATACGAGACCAACTGGCTCATAACACTTTACATACTGTGGATACCTATTTATTTGCCCACTCCTCCTGCGAGTACAACTCCATCTTTTCTTTAAGGCTCCCATGACATAAGTTTTTTCGTCCATATTCTGATTACTGGTTCCTAAAGCCATTACGCCTAAGGTTATAGGCTCTTTCAATATTTCAGCCCTTTTATAACCAAATTTATATAATATTAGCGAAGGTACACAGAGACCAATGGGAATTTTCTTGCCTTGTAATTTACATTTTATAGTCCTCTTTGCAGTACCTTCCCTTTCATGTAATGTCGTTGAAGAAGCATTACAAAGGTCAGGTATTTTTAACCTCTCGAATATTGAAAGAAATGGAATATTATACTCATCTTCATTAAACCACTCACAGATTTTTCGTTTCCTTTTAATTTCAAAACGGGGATGAATAAATGTCAACCTTAGATCTACTGGATACAATTTACAAACTTTTTGATCTGTTTTAAATGAAGGAAAAATTCCACATCTTTCGGCATCAGTATCCATATTTTTTATTACTTCTTCATAAAATCTCCCAACTATATCGGAAAAGTTGGGAGGTTCTCCATTGTCGAGGGTACCATTTGCAACTGTGAACTTTGATGTAATTTGTTCTTTCCATGTAATGTAGTTTTTAGGTAGCAATACTCGTATTGACGGAGACTCAATAAAGTATATCAATACTGGTACATCTTCCGGATGTATTAATTCAGCGATTGCTATGAACCCTCCTTTTTTTGTTTTTTCATATTTTACAAGTGTATAACCTGAATATTCGATGGGAATGAAGTTTGAAAGTTTATCAACAAGCCAGTCCTTCCCAATGAGGCAATATATTTTAATATCTTTATAATTGTTCAACACGCCTAATGTAGCAGAGGCATATTCTCCACAAATGGCAGCTGATCCTCTTGCTTGACCAATTATGTAGCTGGCAAGTTTCATTTTAGGGGTATGGATTGAAATCATAATTGTAATCTTACCTAATAAAAAATATATCCTTTTATAATGAATAAATATAAAAAAAATCCACTATATAAAGAAGTGTGTGACCAAGAAAATCAGTCATTAATCCTATAAATTAAGGTAATGGATTGGAATCAATTATTAGTATTATTATTAATATTGACCGTAAGAAAAAGTACTACTGTTTGTTTTGCTCATTCTATAATTCCATGGGCTCCATTATCTATTAAAACTCCATATATGACATTTATAAATGACCCATTCCATCCTACATGGCAAACAAGACATCAACAATCAAAAACAAAATTATTTAAAGAAAAAGTAATGATCCCAACTGTTTATAATATTTCATTTTCAATAACATGTGGTGCATGTTATACATACTCTTATTTCTTATATCCAAAATTAACTATAAATGTAGATATAAATGAAGAAACAGAGGGACGCTTATTATACGAAACTTTTCCAGATCATAATAAATACTATATAGGATGTAAAATATATGAATGTAAAATGACCACGGTTAAGATTAAATTAAATAACCCTTTGGAAACATTAGAGGGAAGAATAATTTGTCATTTGAATCGTGGTATTCAACATACTAAAGAAATTCTACTCTTTAAAGGAATAAGTAGAGTAGAAATACGTAAAGTAGAAAACAACCAGTGTGCACTTCCTATTAACTTAACATTGTTGAATTCTTTCATTTCAAGCCGAACTTTTAGTAAAAATGAAGATATTTGCTATATATATCCGATAGTAAGTAGTACTAGATCGTTTCTTTTCAAAGAGGAAACACAGTTATTAGTATACCAGATTAACTATACACATCAATCAAATCATGTTGGATTATCTCAAGAATTGTGTTTTAAATTCCAATGGTTGTTTTGGGTTTTGGGTTTGGGGCATTTTTTGATACATTAGACATTGATAAAGAAATAGTTTAAGTTTTTGATGGGATGTTGATGTTTATTAACATAAATTTTAGTTTAAAGTGGTTCGGGAAGTTCGTATGAAATATACTCTCCTATTTCTTCCTGCCTTTTTTTTTTTTTTACTTTTAACACATATAATATAATATAATTGAATAATTAATAAACTTACTGAAATTATAATTATTATTATACACAAAACAAACAAATATTGATGCATATAGGTAATAGCATGCGAATCAATACTTTTTTTACAATTACCAATACACTGTGCTATATAGAGTGTCCCATTTAAATCTTCTCGAAGAACTTTAAGTATAGGACGAGTCTTATTATTATATGTTGTTATATTGTCAAGAATGCTATCTTGTTCATCCAATATTTTAATATTATTCTCATCGTACACAAATTTGATAACAACAGACGACATTCTATTTAAGGTATCACACTTTTCTGATAATTTATTAACATTATTCACAACCTTTATTTGTGAATGACTGTGATCCAAACATAGTGTCTTTCTTTGACCATCTATTAAAAACTTAACATAGGTATCTGCTAAGGGCGTCAGAATAAGATATTCCTCTTCGTTACCTGAGGCAGCAATTTGTAAATCATATTTCATTGATGATGATAATTTTCTGTATGGCCAGCCTTGAGGGCAACCTAGAAGAATATTGATATGGCTAAATATTACAAATCTTCCTATTAATTTACTTGTTGTGTTTTGATTCAGTCGTCTTTTCATTGGTAATTGAAATTTATTTAATATAAATAGTTGTGAAACATTCCCAAATTTTAACTCTGCATTTAACCATTTATGTTGTTCTGTATTATTATATCCTAATAATTCATTTAAATTTCTATCGTAATAAATAGATATTATAAAATTGAGGTTATTTCTTACAAACCAAAATTTAATTGAATCTTCAAATATTGTCAATCTTTTTCCATTTTCGTTGACTGCACATTCAGTATATAAATGGGGATTGTGACTAACTATTACTCGTACTGATAACAAAACAAGAAGAAATATCTTTCGTGAAATTGTATTCATTTTTTTAAAAGGTAAGAGTATTATTTCGATGTGTCAGGGTGGTGTTGTGAATTCTAGTGGTCTCAACGGAATTCCCCCACCCCCCTGCCTCCATCCGGGAAAGTCCCATCCTGTCAGGGTATAAATATTAAAGGACTCGAGGTTCCACACACATCAGTGTGTCCCTGCTACACCCAACAGTATGGACCATGGGGTCCCTACTATAAATCACCTCTCTAAGGGTTTAGCAAGAGATTTCTCCAGTAAAGTAAAAGGTGCGTTGCAAATCTTTTCTGTTTTTAAGGTGCCGTGACCCTGGAAGCCATTCACAGAGATAAGATATTATTAGCTTGTAGTCTTTGCGATACAGAATGGTGATGATCATACATACTTCATAGGATCAATTCAAGTGTATAACTGCCGAGTTCCTTGTCCGAAACTCAGGACAGATGTGGTGGCTATAAAATGAAAAATCAGAGCAAAAGATTTTCCTAGCCATAGCTGGTTATTTATTTATTTTTTATTTTTTTTTATAGATCCAGATTCTGAAATTCAGGATACCAGGAAAAGAAGCGTGTCCTTTTCCGAAAATATGGAAAAAAAAATGACGGATGAAGATTTTAATTGGACTCCTACTTACTCGCCTCCTCTAATTTCTTTAGATCAATCTTCCTTCCTTGCCACAACACACCCACCATCTCATTCTCATTCTCCTTCTCCTCCTCCAATTAGTTATCTAGATAAATTTTCCAGTACAATTTCTATGACTTTTAAAAGTTCCAAAACCCCACCTCCTTCTCCTCCTCCTTCTCCTCCTCCTTCTCCTCCTCCTTCTCCTCCTTCTTCTCCTTCTCCTCCTCCTCCTCCTCTTCCTCCTCCTCTTCCTCCTCCTCCTTCTCCTCCTCCTTCTCCTCCTCCTTCTCCTCCTCCTTCTCCCCCTCCTTCTCGTCCTTTTCCTCCTTCTTCCCATCCTCCTCATCCTCCTCCTCCTCCTCCTTCTCCTTCTCCTCCTTATTCTCTAAGACTTAACCTGGCCCAGCCCCTTCAATTACCAAACAAATAATGACTAACAAACACACAACTTAGTTATTTATTTGTTTCATTTCGTTTGTAGATGACAAAAGTTCCTCAACGCCGCCCTCGTCGTCGTCATTTATGTCGACCTATCTTTCTACACACCAAAAAAATAAGAAAAGAAGATGCCCAGAGATATGGCGAAGCAATTAAGGAACTGGAACCACCTGATAGGCTGTGTATCACTCTACCAACCGTTCTCAGGACTCCTGAAGAAAGGATTTTAAGGAGTAAGCCATGTCAAAATAAATGTAATTTTTTTTTGACCTTTGACCCTTTTGAAACGAAAGATATGCACTTTGAGTTTCAAGCCAAACAAAGTACTATTACTTTTGCTAATGTAAGGATATATTTGGGATCATCACATGATATTTTTGAAATTTTCAAAAGAATTTTATATATTATTCCTAATGTTAACTTAGCCAAAATATTTAAGATTATCCCATCTTATGAGGATAAAGAGGTTTTGAACCTCTCTAACAACCTTAAAGCAAATTTTTCAATCGACATATATAAGTGTATTTTTACAAAATTTTATAGGAAATTATTCACACCTGACATTATAAGCCAATTGGTTCATCACATTGGCTACTAGAGCTAGCTGGTGTCTTAAATAATCACTAAATGTTAATATCATCATTTGAAATTTTAGTTAAGTTGATGTTTCACATTAATTTAGTTGAAGTTATACTTCTTGGAATAGTACTGAATAATCATGTCTTTTTTAATAAATATTAAAAAAATGAGTGAATTCCTCGAAAATACTGAAGAAATTGATTTTTATCTACAAATAGATCCGTTATATATTGATAAGACGGAATTTCATATTTTAAAAGTTTGGGATATTATAAATAAACATAAAAATTCAAATGTAACATATAACAATATTCTAAATTTATTCTATAATAATGAATGTGAAATATTTTCCAATGAAATATATTTGAAATTAGTTAATGGTTTTTATATTCCCAAATTTGATATAATACTTAATGTTATTTGAAATTTAAATTAAATTTAATGTTTATAAAAACTGTATATAAATTTATTATATTTGTTATTAATTAATCCCAATATACATGAATATTTCTCTTTTCTTTTTGAATAGCTTCTACTAATAATAATATTACATCTTTCATAAGAAACGAAGAGCTAACTTTTATATCATTTTGCTTAATAATTATTTCGAAAGGTGACCTAAAAATAGTGAGTGTTTTTTTATTCTCACTTTGGTACCAACACTTATTACAATTTCCTCTCTTTACCACAACATTTTGGAGATTAGGTAAATATAATACCCAAGAATTTAACAGCTCTTCAAATTGTTTTACTTCTGATGGTACAGCTATAATTAAGTTCTCTGATTCTTCAATATACTTTATAATATCTGTAAACTTTTGTCTTACTCTCTTTTGGTAATAAGGCTCGTCAGCCATTATGTCAAGTTTCAATAATAAATAATAATAGGAGGATTCAGCTTCCAGTCCCTCTTAAAAGACTTATGTATGTACAAAGGAGCAGCAATATAAAGAAAATTATAGAATATTAAAAAAAATATGAAAATTGGTAACAAGAATTGAAGAAAATACTGTTGTAGTTGGCCTGACAGAATTCAGTGTCGTGCGCCGATCATATTTGCACGATAAATATTTTACTTCTGACATATATAGGTTCTCTGATTCTACAATATCCTTTATATTATCTTGTAAGCTTTTCTCTCTCTCTCTATTGTTTAGTGATAAGGATCATGTACCAATATGGCGAGTGTTTCATTCATATATCGATGTATTGAGACTTCAATAGAATTTACTAGTATCAATGAAATTAAACAGGGACACTTATCCACTAGAAATAATATTTTTGAAATAATTAATAATAATAATAATAATAATAATAATAATAATAATAATAATAATAATTTAGGAGGAGGAGGAGGAAATGTAATTAGTCGTCCTAGGTTGGTTTTAAAACGATCGCTGCATCAACCAAAAATTAAACAATTTTAAAAAAAAAACTCAGAGATAATTACACAAAAATGTGCTGAATTATTATGTAAGGAGCCATATAATGAACTCTTAGCAATGAACCAAAAATGGCAATGTAATATTTTTTGTCCTTTTCATGAAGTTCGTGGTAAATCTCGTACACCTTCAGGTAGACTTTATATTCATCGTCATCAGTTTTCACTGTTATTCCACAAATTGTAATAAAAGAGTTTCAACTGAGAAACTCCTAAATTTTCTCTTAAATAAAAACCAAAAATGATTTCTTCGACATACCAGTATTTTCTTCAAATTCCTGTTATAATTTTCGTACTTTTTTTTATATTTTTTAATTTTCTTTATATTACTGATCGTTTTTACATTCATAGTTTTTTACGTCAAAGTATTAAAGAGGGAATTGAAGCTGAAGAAATTGCATTTGAAGAAAGACACGAATTTATTGATCTACAAGGTTGGCTAAATTATAATGAATATGATAACAATAATGACATTAAAATCAATAAATGTAAGGGAATGATTTTAAAAGTAGATAGTTCTCAGTCACATGACAATCAAATTTGTCAAAAACTTGGGGGCCGTAAATGTGGACGTTATTTAGAAAAGGTCGTAATACCTATATCATCTTCTACTAGCAATATAAAATATTATTATGGAGGTGGAATCCTCAAACCAGGATGCACATACTGTCTTTGGAAACAACCAGAAGAAAAATTCTGTGACCCAGTATGGGGTTTTCTACAGTATTCATTTGAAGAAGATCGATGGAAGTGTAAATCCTACCTACCAGGTCTTTATAACGCAACTACAAATAGATTAACTGCATGTGAACCAGGAGGAACTTTGGTTAAAATTACCAATGGGCAGGATGAAGTAGTGGACCTTACTCAAATGACCCCCCAAGACTTTTTTATACCATTAAAAGAACAAGAAAAATATATATGTCGATGTTCCCCCTGGATATATTTCTAATCCAGATATCTCACGTTCAGCCTGTTTCCGCGATCCTTGTCTGGTACATTTACCATCTGGTGTAATTACAGCTCCAGGTTATTCTAATGGTCTATGTAACTGCGGTCCTATGTATACTAACTTACATGACAATAAACATTTTCCGTGTACAGCGTGTCCGGATCCCCATTTTGATGAGGAAAAACAAGAATTATCTATTTGGATGAAGTGTAAGATTGATAAAAATAATATTGAAATACATAAAGGAACATATCCATGTTCAAATTTTGAAGATATTGAACGTGGATGTGCAAAGGTAATTTTAAAGGCAAAATTTGTATCCAAGACTGATTTGATTGATTACGAAAATACCGAAAATTTTTTTAATCGATTTATGAATTCACTCAATATTAAAAACAAAACTAAATAATGTTTGCATGTAACTCTGATGGTAGTATAGAAATCCCATTATCTTATTTCAAAAAATTACACTTTTATCCTCCTGCTTTACCTTTAGGAACAATTGTTCTAACCAACTATCATCATCATAATATTAATAATGTTGATAAGAATGATGATGATGTTACCTTTGAAAATAATAGTGTAGAAGACTTACAATTATTTGTACAATACTTACTCATAAAATTGAAAAGGAAATTTATTATGAAATTGGATTCCCATTCAGTCTGTGATTACTCTCCTAATATAAATAATGTTGCACAGTTCTTAGAAAATGGGAGTGGGAGTGGTAAAATTAACATTTTATTTATTAATATTCCAATTTTCTTTTTCCCTGATATTAAAAAAGATGAGCCATTACATAAACGGATATTACGAGTTGTATCCAACACTCATAAAATTACTCAGCTAGTGGAAGAATATATGTCTTCAAAATACAAATCCTCACAGAAAAAATAATGTTATATGATAACGTTACAACTTGTTTTGAAAATTATGGCATTAAATGTCTCTGTAATACAAATTTTCGAATGGATTATTTTGAACAAATGACTAAACAAAAATTCAAATTTTCCTTTTTTACAGTAGGAAATGTAACCACTTTTCTTGAAAGAATATATGGGAGAGACAATTTAAAA
This sequence comes from Procambarus clarkii, assembly GCF_040958095.1. NCBI lineage: Eukaryota > Metazoa > Arthropoda > Malacostraca > Decapoda > Cambaridae > Procambarus > Procambarus clarkii. Next base: position 25,650,483 of record NC_091166.1, on the reverse strand, counting down.
CATCCGATATGGTCTTTGTCAGTACACACAACAACACCGGAAGAGTCCGTTATGGTTTTGAGAATCTTAAACGTGAAATTTTGTAATGGATGTAAGAAAGAAATAATAGGAGATGGTATACCTTCGTCTTACCATACTGGATCGCTAAAAATTGTTTCAAACAATCCTCCTTCAGTTCAATATTTTGATAATACAGGACGTGAGTTGTTTCAGAGTATAAGCAAAAGTAATAATTTTGTAGCAACGGCTGCCTACTATCTCTATTGTGCATTAAGTGATGATGAGTATCCCTTATGTAATTTATATGGGAAATGTTTTTGTAATGAAAATTACCGATGGAATTATATTTTATCTGTTCTGAAGAAAAGCTTCAAACCTAAGGAGATGTCACAATCAAAAATTGAAGATGCAGTTCATTTTATATATGGAGATAAACCATACTTTTTAAACATAACAAATAAGGAAAATAATCAATATCATATTGTTATATCAAATTTAAAATTTCGATGTTTCAAAGAACGAGGTTCAATGAATATTCTTTATGATCAGGAAAAATGTTGTATTCAAGTACAATTTTTAGATGTTTATGGAAACATTTTACCAACTTCTTGGTTTAAATTATTCGATGAATATTATTATATCCAAATTGGTATTCGCAAAGTTATTACTCCCATAATGTTATTAGCATTTGTAAGTCATTATTATTACTTTGTATTTAGGGATTTTGAAGTTGGCATGTATTGTTCGTTCTTCAAATGGATTAATGATGAAAATAGTGATAATATAGATTATAATTATGATACAGAGGCAAGTAACGACTACAAAGAATATGGAAGTAGTGATTATGAAAGTAGTGATGAAATATTTGTTTAATAAAAAGAATATATATATATATTTTTTCGGTTTTTTATTAATTTTATTTAAAATAAATGTTTATAAAATAAATAAATAATATATAAAATGACTTTGAGTGACTTTTTGTTTGTTTTATTTTTATATAAAATATCGAATTTAACTATAAAGGGGAAAATATTATTTCAGTTTTCTTAAATTTTATCTCAAATTATAAAGTAACTATGAATATTTTAATCAAAATGTATATTTTGTTTTTTTTATTTTAAATATAAATAAAAAATTATAGCATAAAATTAATAATATTATATATTTAATATCTATGATAAATAAAATTATGTTTATAAAATTAACAAAACTTAAACATCAAAAATTTTATATTATATAGAAAGGTTTATAAGTTTTATTTTGCAATAAAATTTGGAAAAATATATAAATCCATAAAGAATTAATTGATTCTCTTCTTTTTTTTGCCTTAATTAAAAAATAACCAATACAAAATTTGGAGTTATAAATAAAATTTGATGTCTTATTTGGGAAACTATTCAAGATCTGATTTGCCTAATAAGCCAATGAATGGTCCACCACCGGCTTATGGTCCACCACAGGGTCCCCACTGACCACAGGCTGGTGGTCAACCCCATTTTTTTCCACAAAATATTTTTTTATGGATGAGACACCATATCTAAAAAAAAAAAAAAAAAGAATGATGTGCTGTTACACTGCCCCTAGATATCATTCGGTTCCCAAGAGTTCGACTTAATCAAACCAGAAATGCTGCTCTTCAAATCAAGGGTCTTAAAATGTTGAATGCCGTTCCCAATCATATCAAAGACTGTACCTCTCCCAACTAGTTTAAGAAAAAAAATGTAAAGTGAGTATAATAAGAGTTTTGGTGAACTTTTGGGATTCCTGTGTCTGTGGGTGTGTGTGTGTGTGTGTGTGTGTGTGTGTGTGTGTGTGTCTTTGTGTCTTTGTGTGTGTGTGTGTGTCTTTGTGTGTGTGTGTCTTTGTGTCTTTGTGTGTGTGTGTGTGTGTGTGTGTGTGTGTGTGTCTTTGTGTGTGTGTGTCTTTGTGTCTTTGTGTGTGTGTGTCTTTGTGTGTGTGTGTCTTTGTGTGTGTCTGTGTGTGTGTGTCTTTGTGTGTGTGTGTCTTTGTGTGTGTGTGTCTTTGTGTCTTTGTGTGTGTCTTTGTGTGTGTGTGTCTTTGTGTGTGTCTTTGGGTGTGTGTGTGTGTGTCTTTGTGTGTGTGTGTGTGTCTTTATGTGTGTGTAAGTGTGTGTGTAAGTGTGTGTGTGTCGTTGTGTGTGTGTGTGCGTCGTTGTGTGTGTGTCTTTATGTGTGTTTAAGTGTGTGTGTCTTTGTGTCTTTGTGTGTGTCTTTGTGTGTGTGTGTGTGTGTGTGTGTCTGCGTGTGCGTGTGTGTGTGTCTTTGTGTGTGTCTTTGTGTGTGTGTGTGTGTGTCTGCGTGTGCGTGTGTGTGTGTCTTTGTGTGTGTAAGTGTGTGTGTCTTGGTGTCTTTGTGTGTCTTTGTGTGTGTGTGTGTCTTGGTGTCTTTGTGTGTCTTTGTGTGTGTGTGTGTAAGTGTGTGTGTCTTTGTGTGTGTGTGTGTGTCTTTGTGTGTCTTTGTGTGTGTGTGTGTGTGTGTCTGCATGTGCGTGTGTGTGTGTCTTTGTGTGTGTAAGTGTGTGTGTCTTGGTGTCTTTGTGTGTCTTTGTGTGTGTGTGTGTCTTTGTGTGTGTAAGTGTGTGTGTCTTTGTGTGTGTGTGTGTGGATTTGTGTGTCTTTGTGTGTGTGTGGGTGTGTGTCTTTGTGTGTGTGTGTGTGTCTTTGTGTGTCTTTGTGTGTGTGTGGGTGTGTGTCTTTGTGTGTGTGTGTGTGTGTGTCTTTGTGTGTGTGAGTGTGTGTGTGTGTGTCTTTGTGTGTGTGTGTGTGTGTGTGTGTGTGTGTGTGTGTGTCTTTGTGTGTGTGAGTGTGTGTGTGTGTGTCTTTGTGTGTGTGTGTGTGTGTGTGTGTGTGTGTCTTTGTGTGTGTGAGTGTGTGTGTGTGTGTCTTTGTGTGTGTGTGTCTTTGTGTGTGTAAGTGTGTGTGTGTAAGTGTGTGTGTGTAAGTGTGTGTGTGTGTGTCTTTGTGTGTGTAAGTGTTTGTGTCTTTGTGTGTGTGTGTGTCTTTGTGTGTGTAAGTGTTTGTGTCTTTGTGTGTGTGTGTGTGTCTTTGTGTCTTTGTGTGTGTGTGTAAGTGTGTGTGTATGTGCGTGTGTCTTTGTGTATGTGTGTGTGTAAGTGTGTGTGTCTTTATGTGTGTGTTTTGGGTGTGTGTTTTTTATGTTTGAGTGTGAATTTGTGGGTGTATATGTTTTTGTATAAAAAAAAGATGAATAAAAAGGATAAACTTTCAATTAACATACAAATCGAACATATAAATAATGAGAAGTTTAACATTAAAAAAAACCCTGGATTATATTATTTTCCCCTGAGATTTAATCTAACAAGACAATTATTTATAGCTGATAAATTATATTATAATAATAATATCGATGATTCTCATATTACTTTTACTTATCCAAACAATCTTAGCAGAAGTCAATTAATATATCATAAAATTTATGACATGTCAGGACTAACAGCTGATAATAAATTTGTCTGGTATGAAAGATTTTTCACGCAAATTCATAATCAAAATATTTTATATGAAGAGGATGATCAGGATTTTTCACTTTCAGTGTATTCTAGAACTCATTCCCCTTTTAAATTTGAAAAAACCAAAATGATACTTTTTATCACCGAGGTTGTGTATTTAATGTTGTTTCTTTTAGATGGGGTAAGAGATATTACCCAAAGTTTAAAAGAAAGTTCATTAAGGGAGTATATTATTAATAATTGTATAAATTATCAAAAAGTATTAAAAGCAAATAAAAAAACTCTTAAAACTATTGATATGTACATTTGTATTGATGATGTAATTAAATATGATGAGCTTATCATTGAGCATCTTATTAAATATTTTGAAAAAGATAAAAATTGGTCCGAAAGAAAACATATATCATTATCCACTGCATGGCATATGCATTGTGAGTTATTACAAGAATTTAGTATAATTAAAGAAAATAAAATGATTATATCAATACCAAGACTTGCAAAATTTAATTTACAACTTTTACCCGATTATCAAATAACTAAAGTGATAGCTTATCTTCCACAACAAAGCGGACATAAATATATTGGGCACAATCAGTACCAAAATTATTATATTTATAACAATGGGATTATTATTAAAAAGAGGAAGGCGTTGGATGAGATGGAGGAGGGAGGTTTGGAGGATGTGGAGGATGAAGCGGATCAGGCGTTGGAAGATCAAGTGGATCAAGATATGGAGGAGGTAGTGGAAGAGATTGATGATGCTGGAGAGGAAGAGGAGGAATATATTTGTTCAACATACCATGGTGCACGGCTTCGGGCTGAGAGAAAATGATGGAGTCTGGTGGGATGATCGGTGATCATGAGTCTACCACAAAGACACACACACACACAAACACACACACACATTCTGACACACACACACACACAAACACACACACACACACACAAAGACACACACATACAAAGTCACACACATACAAAGTCACACACATAAAGACACACACACACACACACATAAAGACACACACACTTACACACACACACAAAGACACAAAGACACACACACACACACAAAGACACACAGACACACACACTTACACACACAAAGACACACAAAAGACACACAAAGACACACACACACACACACACACAAAGACACAAAGACACACAAGAGGTTCCAGGTGGTCTTCACAATAGAACAGGGTGAGGTCACTGTGCTAGGAGAAAGGGAGGTAAACCAGGCGGCCTTGGAGGAGTTCGAAATTACGAGAGAGGAGGTCAAGAGACACCTGCTGGATCTGGATGTTAGAAAGGCTGTTGGTCCAGATGGGATCTCACCATGGGTACTGAAAGAGTGTGCAGAGGCACTTTGCCTGCCACTCTCCATAGTGTATAGTAAGTCACTAGAGACGGGAGACCTACCAGAAATATGGAAGACGGCGAATGTGGTCCCAATATACAAAAAGGGCGACAGACAAGAGGCACTGAACTACAGGCCAGTGTCCTTGACTTGTATACCATGCAAGGTGATGGAGAAGATCGTGAGAAAAAACCTGGTAACACATCTGGAGAGAAGGGACAAATCGCGAACATGGATTCAGGGAGGGTAAATCTTGCCTTACAGGCTTGATAGAATTCTACGATCAGGTGACACAGATTAAGCAAGAAAGAGAGGGCTGGGCGGACTGTATTTTCTTGGATTGTCGGAAAGCCTTTGACACAGTACCACATAAGAGGCTGGTACATAAGCTGGAGAGACAGGCAGGTGTAGCTGGTAAGGTGCTTCAGTGGATAAGGGAGTATATAAGCAATAGGAAGCAGAGAGTTACGGTGAGGGGTGAGACCTCCGATTGGCGTGAAGTCACCAGTGGAGTCCCACAAGGCTCTCCCAGAGGGTATCGATTCATTTCTCTCAATGTTTGCGACAATCCTGGAGTATGCAGCCCCAGCATGGAGTCCATATCTAGTCAAGGATAAGACTAAACTGGAAAAGGTTCAAAGGTTTGCCACCAGACTAGTAATCGAGCTGAGAGGTATGAGCTACGAGGAGAGACTACGGGAATTAAACCTCACTTCGCTGGAAGACAGAAGAGCTAGGGGGGAGGGACATAATCACCACATTTATGACAGAGCCCGATAGGCTCATGAATCTGTACACCTGTTGATTGACGGTTGAGAGGCAGGGCCAAAGAGCCAGAGCTGAACCCCACAAACACAACTAGGTGAGTACACACACACACACACACACACACACACACACACACACACACACACACACACACACACACATACTCATTCTTACACACACACACACACACAAAGACACAAAGACACACACACAAAGACACACACAAAGACACACAAAGACACACACACACACACACACACACACACACACACACACACACACACACACACACACACACACACACACACACACACACATACTCATTCTTACACACACACACACACATACTCATTCTTACACACACACACACACACAAAGACACACACACACACACACAAAGACACACACAAAGACACACACACACAAAGACACAAAGACACACACACACACTAGTGAAAATCCTCTCGTTGGCTCCGCCCACTTCACCCGTGATTGGTGCTCCATCAAGCCAATCACAGCAGACCGGCCACACAGTTACCACGACTCACATACCAAACACTTATTTGTTTTTAAACAGTAAAATTAACTCTTTTTTAATACTTATTTAAAAAAGAAAGAATAGCTCATGACAGAATTGATGATAAAAGAAATTGACCATGGTCTTCAGCCTTTTATTCACATCACCCAAAGTTTGGTTGATGAAAATAAATCTTTTTTAAATACAAATAAGTATCTGACAGATTTGACAGAAAACATTAAATTGTCAAATCTTCATCACCCAGCCAAATCTTTTATTAATTCTATCAATGAAAACCTAAATTTTAAATCCCAAAATGATTTTAATAAAATTATGAAAAATATTTTGCATGGTGATGTAGAATCCCCTATTCTAAATATTATAGAAAACAAAGCTCTTAAACAACATATGTTAAAAAAATACCCATTTAAACTCTATGAAGAACACATTAACAATGTAAATAAACTTGCCCAAGATCTTGGGTTTGAAAACGAAACTCAATTTCTTGAATATTTAGAAAGTAATCCTTCACCAACTGATTCCAAATTAACTAAAATTTTTAACACTATGACCAAATGGGCTGGTAAACATAAAAGTTTGATATTGAAATCTGCGATATTATTAGGTGTAGGTGTTGCTTTTCTTGAATATTTGAACAAATACAATCGGAAGAACAGTGGTTGTTTTAGATACCATGTTGGAAAAGGACATTCCCTAAAAAAAGAAGTATATTTGACCAGATTTTGTAAATTCCCTATCAGTCGGGTTGATTATATTAACTATGACATACTAAATGATAATACTCATCCATTGTTCAATAAAAAAGTCTGGAACTGTCAATTTGATATTCCAAATTCTGCAGAAACCCAAAACATATTAAATTTGGGCTGTAAGGGAATATGTTGTCCCCATAACTACAATTATCTTTCACAATTTGTCAAGGGTTATGAACCTATTTCTAATTTAGAAAATAAAGAAATATTTTATATATATAAATGTGAACAGGGAACAATTTTAAGAAATATTGCCGAAATTTTAGGAGATGGTATTGGTGAAGTGATTCAAGGCATTGGGCAATCTGATATATGGCAATTTATATTGAAATCAATTAAAAATATTGGCTGGGTTATACTTTTAATTTTATTATTAATAATAATGTTAGGCCCATTGATAATGGTGATCAAATAGCGACATATGAGTGCACTAATGGGTGGTGTAGTGTATGGTGCATTGATGTAATAATATACAATATTTACTCACTGAGCTTATTTGCAAAGAAAATGTTTAACTACCATTGCAACATTCATTAACATATTTCATAAATAATTCTCGAGGTAACCCACCATATTCATATGCAATGTATATGAAGGATATACCCCAGGGGACCTCTGTTATATGTCCATCAATATTTCGTAAAATTTTCCATGATTTTAAATTTTCTTTTTCCTTTTCTAAAAAGGAAATTTTATATTGAACTTCAACACTGTAATGGGAATAAATTTCTGATGATTGTGGTAGCGGTGGTTGTGGTGGTGGTGGTGGTGGTGGTAGTGGTGGTGGCGGTGGTGGTGGTGGTGGTGGTGGTGGTGGTGGTGGTGCTAATTGATAAAAATATTTTGAAGGAAAATCATAAACGTAACATGAAGAAGGTGGAATTACATAAATTGAATGTGGCACTGAAGTCATATAATAAGGTACAATCATACATTGAGTTGTTTGTAATGGTATTTGTGGAATGGTTGGTTGATAATAATAATCATTTCGATGACACCCATATTCTTCACAACTACCACCACTATTCCAACTTTCAGCATCACCATTTACTCCAGCTTCCACCATGATTCCTCTCAGTATTCTGGTAAATGAATTCTCAAATTTCTTTATTATATTGATCAATATTAAAAAAATAAATAAATACTCTTAACATTTTCGTAATGAAAACTGTTACTGTCTCTGATATTGCAATTGCAACTTACATAGTACATCGTATATCACAACGAAAAACAATGGAGATTCTTCAACAAAGAAATGGAAGTAAGTATTTTAAAAATATTATCATTAAGAATATACCATGGAAAAATATTCCTCCCAATTTCCCCAAAGCTTTCTTAGATGAAAATCCTAACGACTTTGAAGTTAAATTCACAACGCTAGGTTGTAACATGCTAAAATGTTATTATGATGTAAAAACTGCTTGTCAGCCCGGATCTGGATCAGCTATTTTAATAAACGAACGTGAATATGCCTGTAGTGAAGCATGTTATGCTGTTCATAATGAGGTCCTTGAATTTCTTCAAGAAAGATTTGGTAATGATTTAAAATCTATTCTAAACAATACAGAAACAGACAATCATTATTTCTCGAAACCTATTCCCGTTGAAACTTGGTCGATTAATGTCAAGGAATCTAACGAAAATTATTGTGGTGTACAGTTGTCTGCACTTAAAACATTGGCTCTAAGACCTTCAAGTCGATGGAGTCCTTCTAATGAAAACGATTTACAATCTTATCAAAAGAACCCCATTGCCTATGCCAAGAATACAAATACATATCAACTGAGAAAAGCTGTTGCTGGCTTAATCGATGCTCCACCATTGACATGGAATATTCAGCAACAGAATATAAACTTTAACTCAATCTATTGTAAATTCTTTCATAAATACTACGATAGCCAGTCAGATCAATGCCATAGTCATGTCCACCGCCAGATATTAGGTTTTATATTTGGCAATCAAGTTATCAACCAATTAACCGATGGTGAATTAGTGGACTTACTTAATCCAACATCAGGAATGAGTATGATTCTTATGGATAAATTGAACAAACAAAATTATATGGATGTTGAGAGAGGTTATATTGAAACAGTTGTTCCACAGTCAATACTCGAAAAAGAACAATTTGTTGACGAAGCGGATATAGTAGTATCCTCCGAAAATGTATCATTTATTGAACAGTATACTACTACAACTACTAATTTCATAGATGTTATAATAACACGTTTAGAATCTGAGTTTTCCGATTTATTATCATTAATAAAAGATGAGGCTATTACTATAACCGAAATTGAAGTTACAACTCGAGTGCCTAAGATAATTTCAAGACTGTTAAAATATTTCTCCGAAAACATTCTTCATGATGCTCTTCAAGAATTATTATCTGTAATTATGGTAGAAGCTTCATCTCAACAAATGATTATTCAACTTTTGGCGATGATCATTCGATCATCTATGGTTGAAATGAGCATTCAATTTTCAATACGGCTTTTATCCGTTTTATCTTCGTCTTTATCCCTTGTTTTATCTGTGGGATTAGTGTTGTTACCATTAGAATTATATTTATCAATAGGTAATATTGGTGGGTACAATAATGAAATAACTCATGCTGCATTAGAAAACCTTCGCCATAAAATAATTAATCAATTGTTAGAACAAGATATAAACTTTGGACAATATATTAAATTGGGGCCTCCACAGTCTATAACCACACCACAAATAACACCAGATATGATATATTTATCTGCCATAAATGAAATAATACGCATTTATCCCCAATGTATAAACATAATTGGTATGGATGGAACTACCACAAATTCTTTAGAAGAGAACAAGATGATTTTAAGCCTGCTTAGTCAGTTTGATGTAAACAGCCTTGGTCAAGCAATTACTCACAAGATTAATTCTAAAACCTATGATAGAGATTCTAAAGTGATAGATATGAGTAATTATATCATTAATGAAGCTAAATATAAACATTATCCCATTCAAACTGCAGATTTGGAATTACAAGAAGTAGAAAATTTAATTTCAAATTCTAAAAGGGATATATTAATTTTATGTTTAGCTTTGATATTTTTAATTGTCAGTCTGTTCCTCTTTCTCTTCAAGAAGCAACTTTATTCTTTTTATACACTAGGCATAAGTAATTGTTTTTATATATATTGGTCTCTTTCTACAGCTTGGTTAAATTAAAAGCCATAATAAAAATATTATTGAGTGTGTGTGTGTGTGTGTGTGTGTGTGTGTGTGTGTGTGTGTGTGTGTCTGTGTATGTGTGTGCATCCGGTGGTATTCTGAGGCCCCAAAAATAACAACTTGGACCATTTTTATATAAAGAGCTTCACACCAACAGAGAGATCAGACAAGACTCAATTCGTCTCGTTGATAGAGCCGGTGCCTGTCTGGGTGTACGTCTTTATGCTGAGTCCAGTCCCATTCCCTTTTTTAATTCTACTAACTCCAAACGTTTTAATGAGTAAATGTCCTCCATTGTACAAGGTGAGCTTGTCATATGTGGCAAAGACCTCGATCCCCTTCACATATTAAACATATGGAATGGTATCCGTATGGATAGTTCCCTTCCCAAAATTAGCATGTCATTGTTCACTCTGAACAAAATCGACCCAAATGAGTTTCCCTTAACTCAATCTACCCCAGACCTTTCCCCCCCCAAAAAAAACACCAACATCAAAAAGACATTATCAGATGATAATGATCTTAACCCACCCTTCAAGAAAAGAAAGAAAAATGCCATCAGAAGTAGGTTTGGAATGGTGAACCGAGACGATGAAGATTCATCTGAAGATTCATCTGAAGATTCATCTGAAGAATCATCTGAAGAATCATCTGAAGATTCATCTGAAGATTCCTCCTCGGAATACTCTGATGAGGGGTCCCTCACATTGATCAAGTAAGTAATGACATTTCACATAAATATTGGTGTTGGCGTTATGGTGTGTTAACTCAATTGCTCCCTGAAGTCCATTGGGCCAAATATTATATACAGTATCGGATAACATAATACTCGCCGGAGCTTCGAGACCTGAGCTCTTCGTCGCTGGCCACTAGATTGTCCTCAATGAATAAAAAGGATGTGATAGCTCCTTACTCCCTCAGTCTACCTCGTAGTTCACGCCCAGTGACAACATGTGTTTAAATCCTTGAAGAAATCCATTCAGTATAGTGAGTGAAGTCGTATTCTCGTCGTTCCTTCTTAAGGGTTATAGTATTAATTTGTTTTTTTTTTTTTTGTTTTTTTTTTTGTGTGTGTGTAATTTTTGTAATTTTTTGGATGAATAATTGTCTAAAATTTAATTTTATGGAATGCCTAGGGATGTAAAAATTACAATGTAAAATTGACCAGCAATGAATATTGTTTCTCAATGATCATAGTTTTTTTTTTTTTTTTTTTTTTTAGTTTGGATGTTTATAGACTAATTTAATAATGGTCTGATTGTAACAACCTAAAAAAATTTCAGGACCCCAGTACTAAGCGGCTCATCAATCATCTGAACATGGCGCATGTTGGACCTGACACACAGTCCTCTTCCAACCCAAGAAACTGTCACTCAGGCAGTTGTCTAGAGGCTGGGTTTGTGCCCCGGGGCAGTGACAATGGACAACAGCAACCATCTCAACATAACATTTCTCAGTCCCAACATACTCAAGGGCACATCAAAGATGTCGCTGGTGGATGCCATGAAGGCATGGACGATGGGGCAATGGGCGAGACGCAGGGACAAAAAGTGTGTGAATGTGGCACTGTGGGGGGGGAGGCTCTCGTCTCCTGGCGATGCCCACATCAACACACTCTTGAGTGGTTAGATGAACAATTCCATCAACAACAACAAAAAATACAGCAACAACATCAAAAAAATAACATTTTGGCGAGTAGGGATGATGAAAGAGATGCAGATTCTGCCCAGACCACTAGTAATGAAAAGAAGGTTCGTTCTCCACGTTTCAGTGACTATTGTGAGGGTCAGTCAGCTCCATCCAACACTCAGGCTAATCCCAAGGTTGTAAGCATTGACTCGTCGTTTTACCAGTTCCTGAAGTTGGCACCCCCCGGTTTAGCCTACTACCCTCCTCTTAACAATGATCATGCAATGACAGCAGATGGAAATGAGGTTGATGATGTACAACCGATCGATCTCTCCCTTAAATCTAAATCATCAGCATCGCCAAAACTAACCTCTGTACAGTCAGCTCCATCCAACACTCAGGCTAATCCCAAGGTTGTAAGCATTGACTCGTCGTTTCTTAACAATGATCATGCAATGAGAGCAGATGGAAATGAGGTTGATGATGTACAACCGATCGATCTCTCCCTTAAATCTAAACCATCAGCATCGCCAAAACTAACCTCTGTACAGTCAGCTCCATCCAACACTCAGGCTAAGTCCCTGAAGTTGGCACCCCCCGGTTTAGCCTACTACTCTGCTCTTAACAATGGTCATGCAATGAGAGCAGATGGAAATGAGGTTGATGATGACGAACACAGATTCATATGTGATATTTGCCAAAAAGTATATAAGCGAAAAGAAGCCTTAACAGAACACCGTCGACTCCATACAGGGGAGAAGCCTTTTGAATGTGACAAGTGTTTCAAGAGGTTCTCTTACAGGGGTTCCCATTCTAGACATAAACAGAAACACTGTCCAGTTTTACACTGTTTTACTTTCTTCAAGTTCATCCAGGAGTTCTCGTCTAATAACACTTTTAAGGGACCTATTTGATAAGTCCCATCATAAGATTAATTTCATATATTCTATCTCGTTTAATTCTTTCCGCATGTTGAGAACTTTGTATAGGACGCTTCATTTTGTATTTTTTCCACGCTTTGGTCCATGATAGTCTATCAGAGACCTTTATACGCTAAATACATCATTCTTACTATTCTAATATTAACACCATATTTCGGGCTGTACCCCACTACAGTTCTGAGAGCCTTGAGTCTGTCTCTACATTGTTGATGTAACTTATTGATTGCAGTTGAGGTACAAGGGACAGAGACTCCAAGGTATTTGAAAGAAGAGACATAGTCTATTGGTATGTCCCATCACTTAACCAATTTTCACTAATTGTAATATTTTTGGTATAAAAATTAGTACTTGCAAACTCAAAATATATGCAATAAGTCCTAAATCAGGCTTAATATATAAGATCAACGAAAAATGTTGTTTTTAATATAAATTATTGTTTTTAATATAAATTATAAAAATCAATGTGTTTTCATAATAATAAATATCCCATTGGAAACGGAAGAAGATGGTTCCCTCCTCCCAATCTTGCAGTAACCATAAAATTTATTTCGTGTCATAATACAGTATGAAGGATCAGACTCTTATAATCAGTGAAAATTTTGATGAACCTAGTGGGTGTAGCTAGTGTGTGTAGCTGTTGGGTGTGGCTTGTGTGTGTGTCTGTTGTGTTTAGCTAGTGTATGTAGTTAGCTGTTGGGTGTAGCTAGTGGGTGTAGCTAGTGTGTGTGGCTGTTGTGTTTTGTAGCTAGCTGTTGGGTGTAGCTAGTGGGTGTAGCTAGTGTGTGTAGCTGTTGGGTGTGACTTGTGTGTGTGGCTGTTGTGTTTTGTAGCTAGCTGTTGGGTGTAGCTAGCTGTTGGGTGTAGCTAGTGGGTGTAGCTAGTGTGTGTAGCTGTTGGGTGTGGCTTGTGTGTGTGTGTGTGTATGTGTGTGTGTTTGTGTGTGTGTGTGGTTGTTGTGTTTAACTAGTGTATGTAGCTAGCTGTTGGGTGTAGCTAGTGGGTGTAGCTAGTGTGTTTAGCTGTTGGGTGTAGCTAGTGTGTTTAGCTGTTGGGTGTGGCTGGTATGTGTGGCTGGTAGGTGCAGCTTGTGAGTGCAGCTTGTGAGTGCAACTTGTGGGTGCAGCTTGTGGGTTTAGCTGGTGTGTGTAGCTTGTCATGCGACCAGTGGGACGAGGGTCACCAATGGTCGGTGGGGGTCAACGCCTTTGAAAGTATTCTATGTTGCTTTTATTGGACAGAATAAACAAAATGTGAAAACTAATAAAATTTATAGAAAATCTAACAAAATTCAAAAGTATATAATAATTTGAAACATTACGAACAAAAAAAAAAGTGAGGTACCACTTGAGGCACCCATTCTCAGTCTGTATCC
>NC_091166.1:25586436-25631436 GCF_040958095.1 Procambarus clarkii | reverse complement strand
ATTGCACAATGCCACGCAAGTCGAAGAAAAAATTAAAACAAGCGCAAGCGGCATATGCTCGCCATATTTATCAACAACAGAAATCTGCTTCAGCTCAAGAGCTGAGACAAGACCCAGATTACAGTGAGTGGCAAGAAATTAATTATAAAATCAAATCACAAGAGACAGTGCTAATAACAGATAGGAAGCTTGAGAAGTACCTTGATTCTAATTATGTGTGTGATTGTTTACATGATAAACTATATCATACAGTCAAGATATCTGATCAACATGATAAATGTACAGTAACAAAAAACTGTAGTCATTGTAAACTTACAGTTACACAAACATTGACTGAAAATCACGAACATGATGATGTTGTAGGTACTTCCAGTGGTTTGAAAAGACGTAAAGATACCGAGAGCAGTGCCACAAAACGATTGAAATTATTTAGACAGGATACAGAAGAAAACAGTGAAGAAGTAACAGCACGTGAGACAGTGCTAATGGTGACAGACAAGGAACTTGAAAAGTACTTAGATAATAATTATGTAAAATTATGCCATTATTGCTCGCATAATACACTACGTCATATAGTCAGGGTTGATGACCATGATGTGCAAGTGATGGAAAGCTGTAGCATATGTAATCATACAGTTTTACGAGAGTTGATGGGAAATTACGAGATTCTGAAGACATTAGTGTACTTCAACATGCTAAATGGCCAAGGATACATGTTCTACAAGAGTATGTGTGCCATAAATGGAATGGAATTTGTGTCACCACTGGTGTATAGAAGGTGTGAAAATCATACAAGAAATGTAATTAATATGAGATGGCAAGAAGTGCAAGAAAACACTCGCCGTATAATATTTGACCAATATAAAAAACAGTTAAATATAGACCCCATTGATGGCTTCCTTAACATTGATGTGTCCTTTAGCGGATCTAGGAGCCCTTATTCACAAATTAGCACTGCTTTCCTAGTGGAAATGTTAACAGGCATGGTTGTGGACTTCAATGTGTTCTGTAAAAAAACCTGCATTCAGTGCCAAATGCTCAAACGTAGGAAACGGAATTCGGAAATAAACGAGGCTCAGTTTGATGATGAGATGGATAAACATCTACCACATTGTGATAAAAACTATTACAGCAGGCCAAAAAATATGGAAGAGGATGCTGCATTGTTGATGTGGGGTCGATCACAAAACATCAAACTCAGGTATACAACTTTGGTGGATAACAGTAACTCCTCCTCTACCTACAATAAAGTTTGTGGAATGAACTATGGTGCTGGACCATATGGAGACGTTAAGGTGGAAAAGACTGAGTGTAAAAATTACTTAGTCGAGAGACTTGTTACACAGATCATCCATTTGGAGTCAAAAGGGGAGGCCGAAGGTAATGGAAAGCTAAGTTACGAGACCTTTGGGAAGTTGATGGTTCACTTCAAACGAGCCATCAGGGACAACATCAACACAGACTGGAGAAAAATGAGGAAGGCCTGCCTATCCGGACTGTTCCATGAAACGTCCACAGATGAAAATCCATTACACCATTTCTGTCCTGAAGGCAAAAATTCTTGGTGTTTTTACCAACACGATCTTGCAAATAAAAAGATCCAACGAACACACAAGACCATGAATATCCCACAATCGAATGAGGACGAATTTGAAATCCAAAAGATCTACTTCAAGTTCTACGATGATCTTATCTCGGAGGAAAACATGAAAAAGTGTCTGAAGGGAAAGCCAAATGAGTCTCTACACAACCGAGTTTGGAATAGCGTCCCCAAAGACAGATCTGTAAGTCGTTCAATGGTTGAGTTCAGCATGGCAGTGACGGCCATCAACCACAATGCCGAGTCTCTGGGCAGTCTTACTGGTATACCTCAGCATGATATTACTATCTTGATGATGATGTCACCTTGAGGAACTATATTTCGGACCAATTATAAAATAGTTAGTATAAAATTAGTTGAATAATAAAAGTTTTGTATTTTTTGTCTTCCTTTTTACTATACAACTAGTTAAAAAAAAAATGGGTTGATATTGAACAACTTTTCTGAAACAGATGTATGCCCTAATATGTCCCCACTACAATGCAACCTTCGTTAGTAGGCTGAGAAGTGCGTTCTGGCTACTAGACATGAAAACGTGACTTATTATGTAAATCGGGCCTTGTATAGTAGACTGAAAAGTGAGCTCTGGCTACTAGGTACGACATATAATATATAATATATATATATATATATTATATATATATATGATATTATATATATATCATATATATATATATATATATATCATATATATATATATATATATATATATATATATATATATATATATATATATATATATATATATATCATGCTTAATAGGCTAAATAGATAGACATCATCGTCTACTAGTCTTAATATTCAAGAGCCCTGCAAACTTGGCCTACTGCGATGAGGGCCCTGCATAATAGGCCAAGAAGTGAGTTCTGGCTATTAGGTACGACATATATATATATATATATATATATATATATATATATATATATATATATATATATATATATATATATATGCGAACAAGCCTGAATGGTCCCCAGGACTATATGCGAATGAAAACTCACACCTCATTCATATATATATATATATATATATATGTCGTACCTAATAGCCAGAACGCACTTCTCAGCCTACTATGCAAGGCCCGATTTGCCTAATAAGCCAAGTTTTCCTGAATCAATATATTTTCTCTAATTTTTTTCTTATGAAATGATAAAGAGACCCATTTCATTATGTATGAAGTCAATTTTTTTTTTTTTTGGAGTTAAAATTAACGTAGTTATATGACCAAACCTAACTAACCCTACCTAACCTAACCTAGCCTATCTTTATAGGTTAGGTTAGGTTAGGTAGCCGAAAAAGTTAGGTTAGGTAGGTTAGGTAGTCGAAAAACAGTTAATTCATGAAAAGTTGGCTTATTAGGCAAATTGGGCCTTGCGTAGTAGGCTGAGAAGTGCGTTCTGGCTACTAGGTACGACATATATATATATATATATATATATATATATATATATATATATATATATATATATATATATATATATATATATATAATATATATATATATATATATATATATATATATTATATATATATATATATATATATATATATATATATATATATATATATATATATATATATATATATATATATATATATATTGTGACGATAATCTCCTTCAAGAGATTGAGCCTGCTCTTCCCTCCAAAAGACGTCGATATAAACATCTATATAAAACAAGTATGGAAGAAAAATCCAACAACGACAACACCAGCAAGGTTTGCCAGAGCGCAAAACGTATGCAGCCAGGAACACCTGCTCCACCTCAAACCGCCAAACTACCTGTCTTGTCGCCTGCTCCTCGCTGATTGGCTGCAGGTCCAGCTGCAACTGCACTCTACCCACCATACTACTTGATGTCTGGGGCCGCCACGACCTCAGTCTTCAGAATATCCCGTGCTTTCGACAAGTTAACACGTCTCGTTGGTAGACTAAGCCCCAGGCTTACGTGTACTAAGAGAGGTGGCAGCTTAAAGCCAATATTCCGGCACCTATTTACTTTGTTTGCCATACACTTGTTATTTGTTCACTTGTCTTAACGTAACTTTTCATTTTGTCATTTGATTATTCTTATTACTTTGATTGATTTTATTATACGAATTTGTATGTCCATTTTATTCATGTTTTGCTTTCTTTAACGTAATTAAAATTTCATTGTTAAAATTTACTTGTGCTTTGTGTGTCTTCTCCTTACCTTACCACAGACGAAGTTCCAGAATTTCTATTTTTTTTTCTATATGTGACGAGGCAATACCCCTAGCTTTTGAACAGCCGAACACCAACGTGTTACCGTCACATATGATATGGGGGCCTGTCCTAGGAGCTTCACTCAGGTACTGGTGCCAAGTGGTAATTAATGGTAAGCGTATTTAACTTTGTTAACGTAGCTTTTACTATTTTTCATATTCAATTTCATTTTTTATATGGTGCGGTGTATTGTGCATTACGAGAGTAACATATGGTGAAGGTGAGACAACTTTGGGTTTCGTGGTAACTGTAGGCCGCAGTCATACTCTTAATTGGTCATCTCTCCCTCCGTGTTATTACTCATGTTTACCATCTTTGTCCCTTGGATATTTCTCATTTTTGACAGATCATCATATTGGTACCCTGGTACTGTGGTCTGCCCCGGGTCAAGTGCACCTAATCTTCTGCAATCTGACTGTAGGAGGACAAAGAGGGCCATAGTTCCTCTAGCTCGAACTTTAGTTGCTGAATTGGGACCTCAGCAGCAGTTCTCGTCACCAGTTGACACCTCGCACCCCTACACGTCAGTCAGAGATGATGATACATACAACGGTAGGGAATTAGCTTACTTTTTCAGAGCACAAAAGTTCGCTAATTCTGTAAGTATCATATTAAATTTAGTAGGAAAAACTTGCTTTATGTCCTATAGAGACTCGGCATGGTATGCCTACATCCTTGGACTACCAATTTTACTTTTGAGGCAATTAACTGTTTCATTTGTTTTCGAAACTCTGTTTCATTTGTTAGTAGGATTTTCTTGCCCTTATCCTCTTACGTTGGTACCGGGTACAAGATTTCCTGCGCCTTTGATTTAAATTAATCATTTAACATCTTGTACTTAACTTTAATTGTTAAAGATTCCACAGGATAGGTACCAGTTGCCACGTTGTCCTGTTTCTGACATTCACTATAACTGAATATTCGTTATACATTTATTTGCTAATCTCACCATGTTTCATCTCCAAGTATTCCGTGCAAATCCAGCAGGTGAAATAGGGACTTTAAGTCGTGCCAAGAGGACTGAATTACAAACTCTTGCACATGAGTATCAACTAGAAGTTCCCTACCAAGCCAACAAAAATGACATACACAACCTGTTGCTGGATCACTATTTAGAGCAAGGTAAGATCGACTCTGAAACTCATGAAACTTACTATATTGCAGATAAAACTGACTTGGCAACGATGAAACTCAAACTAGAACTGGCCAAGATTGAACGTGAGCAGCAAAGGGAAGCAGCTGCCATGCAAAGGGAAGCCCTCGAACAACAAAGAGAAGCAGCTGCCATACGAAGGGAAGAACAAGAACGTAAAATCGCCCTCAAAGAACGTGAAGCTGCCTTGAGGAGGGAAGAACAAGAACGTGAGGTTGCACTACTCCGTGAGCGGGAACGAGTACAGCTTGAAACCAAACAACGCGAGTTGGAGATGCAACGCGAACATGACAAGCAACAAGCGACTCTGGCTCTAGAGTGTCGTCAACGAGAATACACGTTGAAAACTTCACACCTCGCTCAACGCCAGCAAGCTACTGCCAATCTTCCCGTCAGTTTTAATATATCGCATGCAAGTAAGTTAATGCCATACTTTGTAGAAGCAGAAGTTGATGTGTTTTTCACCACCTTTGAAACCCTTGCTAATCAACTCAGTTGGCCTGTCGACCAATGGGCCACACTTCTCAGAGCCCATCTTACAGGTAGAGCTGCAGTCACACTCAGTACTTTGGCGTCTGAGAATGACTACCAGACTCTGAAACAAGCAGTGTTGGAAGCCTACCTCCTCTCCACAGAAAGTTATAGAAGGAAATTCCGTGACCACCTGAAGGCAAGTACCACTACCTTCCTCGAGTTTGCTAACACAAAACGGAGGTATTTCATGAAATGGCTGGAAGCAGCACATGTCTCTACTTTTACAGAACTCGTCAACCTGATGCTAGTTGAAGAATTCTTGAGACGTGTGCCGCCTCCTGTCCGTCTCTACTTAGCAGATAAAGAAGAAACCGACTACCTGAAGTGTGCTAAGTCGGCTGACACTTACAGCCTCATCCACCGGCTGACACCCGAACCATCCTCCAGTAAGAAGTCGTGGTACAGTTACGAGAAAGTGAGCACCGATCAAGCTGGCTCGCAATTGTACTGCAAGTATTGTAGACTCTATGGACATACCATAGACAAGTGTGGTAAGTCTCAATACACGGGAACCACTGACCCACAGAAACCCAAACCAACTCCTCCTTAGTCCGGTAAGCCTGTGATGAATGTTGGTGTTAATGTTAATGATCTTTCTCTTTTCAGTAACCACCTGTATACTGGAACTGTCTCTGCCAACGGTTCAAATCCGGAGGGACGTTTCAAATTGAAGATCTTGAGGGACACAGCGGCTCTTCAATCGATCATCTTGAAGTCGGCTGTGCCCAACATCGTCTACACCGGAGAAACTGTCTTCATCACTGACCTCACTGCTACCACTCCATACCCTCTCGCCAGAGTCCACCTGGATTGTCCCTACGTGAACGGAGAAGTCCAAGTCGCCGTCAGGGAAAAGCCTTTTCCCATGCCTGGAGTGCAACTTCTCCTAGGCAACGACTTGGCAGAAGACCTGCAACCGACCAACCTGATCGTCATGGACAAACCCCAGGTGTGTAACTCTGTGCCAATAAACCCTATTCTAGCGTATGTTCCAGCAGAGGTTCAAGAGAGTGATGAAGTTTCTCCTCCGGTTCTTGTGACCACCCGTGCACAAGCCGCACGTCCACAGCCAGCTGACTCTACTGCTACCGCTGTCCCTCAAGACCCTCAGAAACTACCCCCGAATCTGACCAAGTTGGAGTTCCGTAAGTTGCAGAGGGAAGATCTTACTTTAACACCATTGTTTTTCCAGGCTGAGACTCAACCCGACAGTATTCCTGGGTTCTTCCTAGAGAACGACTTGCTCTACCGCAGATATAGACCCAGTAAACTGAAGGAGGACGATTGGGCCAACATCGAACAACTTGTGATTCCTACCAGCCTGCAGCCCACTATTCTACACCTGGCCCACGGAGCACTCTCCCACTACGGCTTCAACAAGACTTACCATGGAATTCGTCAAGACTACTACTGGCCAGGTATGGTAAATAGCGTCAAACAGTACGTAAAACAGTGTCATACATGTCAGATGGCAGGCAAACCGAACATCTCCATTCCCAGAGCGCCACTGATTCCCATACAGGTGCCTGCGGAACCTTTCCACAGACTCATAATAGACTGTGTTGGTCCTTTACCTCGGACCAGTTCAGGTAACGCCTATATCTTAACCATCCTGTGTCCTACCACCAGATTTCTCATAGCAGTTCCAGTGAAGAACATCACGGCTGCTACGGTTGTAAAACATCTATTGAAGATCTTCACTCAATACGGATTTCCCAGGGAGATTCAGAGCGACTGTGGTACCAACTTCACCAGTGATCTCTTCAAAAGGACACTGGAGGAGTTCAACATCAAACAGGTATTGTCCAGCCCCTATCAACCTGCTTCACAGGGTTCTCTTGAACGTAGTCATCAGACTATCAAAGCACTCTTGAAAAAGTTTTGTAGTGAAACCTCTAAGGATTGGGATAAGCAAATCGACCTTATAATGTGTATTTACAGAAGTCTCCCCAATGAGTCCCTAGGAGTATCTCCTTATGAGATGCTCTACGGCCGTAAGTGCCGTACTCCCCTTAAGGCTTTCAAAGACTCTCTCCAAGATGCCACCTTCAGTGAGCATCAGAATGTGCCCCAGTTTCTTCAAAACCTTCAACACATTCTAGAGAGAGTCCACCGTTTTGCCCATGATAATCTATTGAAAGCCCAGGAGAGGATGAAGACTCATTACGACCAGACCAGCAAAGTACGAAAATTTAAGCCAGGAGACTTCATTCTAGCATACTTCCTTATCCCAGGTTCACCTTTACAAAACAGGTTTTCAGGACCCTACCGCGTCAAAGAGTGCAGAAGCAACAACAACTACGTTATAGAGACTCCAGATAGGCGGCGGAAGACCCAGCTGTGCCACGTCAACCTCCTGAAGCAATATAATGGTACTCCTCCCACTGTCCTGATTAACTGTTCTACCTTCACAGAACCCTACATCCACAGTGAGACCTTCCCAGCTTCTCCTCCCGAAAGCACTGACAAGGAGTCGGCGATTTCTAATTCCGAAATCCTTAATGATCTTCCCAAATAGTTTCAGGAAAATAATAGAGCTCCTTTGCCATATTCTAATTCCACTCTCACCTCGTCAGATCAGCCCTTCATCCTCCATGTCGACGCCAGTGGTACCGACGTTGGTGGTGTCGTGATGCAGCAACGAGGCGAGGAGAATACACCTGTCAGCGACTACTGCTACAAGGAACTACGGAACAATTGGCAAGGAGCTACTCTTCATCATCCTGAAGCTCCAGCATTTCACTCCACACCTGAAAAGTGCTTGGTCTACCATCAACACGGACCACACCACCCTACACCTCCTGCAGCACGCCCACTTCTCACCTCAACGTCTTCTACTATGGGCTTGATAACTGCAGAAATTCAACTTGGAGACACACTATACCAAGATTCCGACAACATCTTAGCCGATGATCTCTCCAGAGTTTATGAAGTAGAAGCGACTCCATCTATTATTCCACCACATAACGACGTACTTCTTCCAGAACCGCAGGCTTCAGGGGAGAGTTGTGACGATAATCTCCTTCAAGAGATTGAGCCTGCTCTTCCCTCCAAAAGACGTCGATATAAACATCTATATAAAACAAGTATGGAAGAAAAATCCAACAACGACAACACCAGCAAGGTTTGCCAGAGCGCACAACGTATGCAGCCAGGAACATCTGCTCCACCTCAAACTGCCAAACTACCTGTCTTGTCGCCTGCTCCTCACTGATTGGCTGCGGGTCCAGCTGCAACTGCACTCTACCCACCATACTACTTGATGTCTGGGGCCGCCATGACCTCAGTCTTCAGAATATCCCGTGCTTTCGACAAGTTAACACGTCTCGTTGGTAGACTAAGCCCCAGGCTTACGTGTACTAAGAGAGGTGGCAGCTTAAAGCCAATATTCCGGCACCTATTTACTTTGTTTGCCATACACTTGTTATTTGTTCACTTGTCTTAACGTAACTTTTCATTTTGTCATTTGATTATTCTTATTACTTTGATTGATTTTATTATACGAATTTGTATGTCCATTTTATTCATGTTTTGCTTTCTTTAACGTAATTAAAATTTCATTGTTAAAGTTTACTTGTGTTTTGTGTGTCTTCTCCTTACCTTACTACAGACGAAGTTCCAGAATTTCTATTTTTTTTTCTATATGTGACGAGGCCATACCCCTAGCTTTTGAACAGCCGAACACCAACGCGTTACCATCACAATATATATATATATATATATATATATATATATATATATATATATATATATATATATATATATATATATATATATATATATATATAATTGTTATTTTATATATTTTATATATTTTATAAATTTCACAATTATAATTTGATGTCCTTTGACTTTATTATCACTTATATTGCATGTTTACCTGTGTTCATATGTATGACACTGTACATAAATATAAATTGCAGAAAATTGTGTTAGCTAAAAAACAAACATCTTTCTATATGTTTATTGCTAATAAAAAGGAATTGAGAGGCACTAGAGAGAGCAGTGTGTTGCATTAGCGGTGAAGGAGTGGCACTGGGGCAGTGAGGGAGTGTGTCACTGGGGCGGTGAGGGAGTTTGGCACTGGGGCGGTGAAGGAGTGTGGCACTGGGGCTGTGAAGGAGTGTGGCACTGGGGCGGTGACGGAGTGACACTGGGGCGGTGAGAGAGTGTTGCACTGGGGTGGTGAGGGAGTGTGGCACTGGGGTAGTGAGGGAGTGTGGCACTGGGGCGGCGAGGGAGTGGCACTGGGGCAGTGAGGGAGTGTGGCACAGGGGCGGTGAGGGAGTGGGGCACTGGGGCGGTGAGGGAGTGTGGCACTGGGGTGGTGAGGGAGTGTGGCACTGGGGTGGTGAGGGAGTGGCACTGAGGCGGTGAGGGAGTGTGGCACTGGGGCGGTGAGAGAGTGTGGCACTGGGGTAGTGAGGGAGTGGCACTGGGGCAGTGAGGCAGTGTGGCACTGGGGCAGTGAGGGAGTGTGGCACTGGGGCGGTGAGGGAGTGGGGCACTGGGGTGGTGAGGGAGTGTGGCACTGGAGTCGTGAGGGAATTTGGCACTGGGGTACTGAGGGAGTGTGCCACTCGGGTGGTGAGGGAGTGTGGCACTGGGGTGGTGAGGGAGTGTGGCACTGGGGGGTGATGGAGTGTGGCACTGGGGTGGTGAGGGAGTATGGCGCTGGGGTGGTGAGGGAGTGTATTGCATGAAGCAGGTGTAGAGTGACAGCCCCCCAACTCCTGTTGTTATAGATTCAGCTACTCGGAACAAGTTCCAAGTAGCACGGGCTATGGTGAGCCCGTAATTTAACTGGCACAGGAGCGGGGCAAATAACCCCCCCCCCCCCACCCAACTCCTCCATGAACACACATATATATAGCACGACGATGATGGTTTGCCTCAGGCAACTGCTGCCTGAGGCTTATCAGGTGGTGATGTAGATGTTATTGAGTCTTGCACGTCGTTCAGGACGTAAGTCCATAACGTATTTCATCCACAGCGAAGATATAGGTGAGAACCTATACCATATGTCTGTGGTCTGTGAGAACACAGACAAGTTGAAGAGCTACTACCATCAAGCTGACACTCACGATGAATTAGTACACTGGTGTTACTCCATATTCTTCACAGCAAAGAAACTCAAACGATGCACAGTGAGAAGCACAGTCTATCACACAGCCAAGACCTTTTTAGTTCTACCGACCTCAAGCTGGCACACACACGCACGGAGAAACATGTGGAATTCCATAATAAATGGAATGCATTAGGAAGCGATGTGGTGGAGTTTTACTCCATACACAGTTTCAAATATAGGCATGATAGAGCCCAGTAGGCTCAGCAATCAGTACACCAGTATATTGACGGTTGAGAGGCGAGACCAAAGAGCCAAAGCTCAACCCCCTGCAAGCACAACTAGGTGAATACAACTAGGTGAGTACGTCTGGGCATTGATATGGTCACCGCACATATGGTCACTCACTGCATCCAGGCAGGGGTATCATACATATCAACCCCCGATATTGGAAACCCACACGTGATCACAATATTTAGAGCATCACACAACTCTATTGTTGATCTTAACCAAAGTCCTTCCACCAATGATACGTCACTTTTTCCCAGGCAATAACTTGCTTGATAATGAATCATGCCACACTGAGTCACTCGAGTTGTAAACAATGGCACTGAGTCACAGGAGTCGTTACACTGACTCCTGTGACTAAAGCTTGTGCTGCAGCCTGTCCTCATAAAACAAAGGACCATTTTATGCACCCACCAAACTCCTGGTTTATGAATGAAAAAAAGGTTTACGTACAACCCGTCCTCAGACCAACTCCATTTCATCCAGAGGTCGACCCCAAAGATGCATTCAACAATTTTAACACTGTTAATTCAAAACATGATTTTCTCAGATATTAATTAATAATATTATATATTAGAATATTGTGCGTATTTAGGTACTGGTTAGGCTAGGTTAGGTGTTTAGATTCTGTTGTCGATTATTTGTATTTGTAGTACGTGGTTGAAGCATTACAGCGTTGTGGTTCGAACAAAAGTCGTCAGAGAAGCACTTGTTCAGGAAGAGTTCGTACGCCATCAGTTATGAGTCGTAAGTAAACAGTTTTCCATTCATAAACAGGAGATTTGGTGGGTGCATGGAATGGACTTTCGGCTTTTAGAGGACGAGCTGTTACACACGACTCACAACTGTTGACGTCCGAACACTTCATGAACAAGTGCTTCGCTGACGACTTTAGTTAAAACCACAACGCTGTAAATGCTTCACCTATGTACTACAAATACAAATAATCACCTACAGAACCTAAACAGCTAACCTAACCTAACCAATGCCTAAATATGCACAGTGTGCTAATATATACCAATGATAATATATAATTGAGAAAGTTTCAGTTTTGAATGAACAGCATGTTAAAATTGATGAATGCGTCTTTGGGATCGACCGCTGGATGGAATGGAATTAGTCTGAGGACGAGTTGTCCATACACAGACGCACGTGGATCTACGTTGTTTACCACACTGTCCAACACATTAGAGTTGGGGCAGGCAAGTCCAGCTTCCGTGATTGGGGTTATTTGCTGTTAAATCCTTCTTTAGATTTTATCATTCACACCTGAAAACCCTAATAAACAATCAAATAAATCGCTCATTCAATCAATAAACGGTGAAGTTTATTGTAAATACTACTGCTCCATATCACAATTTATGATGATATTACACATATTAGCAGCCAGGGCACCCAATACTATTTCTTAATATAACTTATTTTTTAAAGTCTTATCTTTAGCAATGAGCAAAATCATATAGAAATGTAAGGGTATTGTTCCAAGAGATATTCAGGAAACTGTTGGCTAACAAAGATAATTGGTAATTTTCATATGGTAGTCTGTAAATCATTGATAACATGCATTTTGATCTGCATGTATTTTTAAAAAATAATATTACATATGACTTTATAAATTTGGAAACTTAAATTTTACAATTTTGTTAATATTATTCAGTATGTGTTGTGAGACAGAATTTTCTTTCCAGATAAAACAGCAATTGATCTCCTCCTCCTTCCTGTCAATGGGTCCTCAAGAAACACTACATCGCAGCCAAGTGACACGACCTCACAGCCAAGTGACGACCCCATCAGTGAGACAGAAGAACCAGTAAAGGAACTGTTGTTGCAACTATTTGCCGGTAAGTAGATAGCAAATAGCAACATTTACAAGTGGCTATATTTGTAAACAATAACGTTAAGGAACACTGGCTGGTCGCTGAGCTAATAGTAACAAGCATCAATTAGTCGGCATGAAATAAAAATGTAAAATATAAAATTGGTTGGTTGCATGTATATTTCTGTAACTTTATGGTTAAATTAGCTTATAATAGACTTGATTTTTAATTTTTTTTCGCATCCTCTTCATTTAATGACACATGTTTTGCCAGCATTACTCTCACCTTTCTAATGGTAAATGTTACGTTTAGTCCGGAAGTGACATAAACGTGCTCCCTTCATGTTTTATCGTAATAACAACAAGCAATGACGTCACAGGTATACGTTACATAACTTACTATTTACAATGCTTATAAACAAATGAGTATCATCTCAAAACATGCTATGCCTAGCCTCTATAGTACTTAATATTACAAAATACACAATCCTAACATTTCTCCTCTTTTAATTAAACTCTACCCCTACAGGTTAAGTCTATTTAAGGGGTCGTATGACTTTTCCTGATTTTCTCAACTGGGGCTTCAGACCTGTTACTTCTGGGGAACCTTCTTCTGAATTGCTAACTGTAGAGTCCATAGGGTTAACTGTATCCCCATTCCCTCTGTTGCCCCTTGATCTGCTTCCCTGTCTCCTACAGGTGCTGCTACCCCTTCATTATTAGGATGTGTATCACTAGTTGCCCCACCCCCACCTGAAGAGTCTTGAAAATTCCCTGTGAACCTTGGCATGAGTTGATCTGCATGTATTTTCCAATTAATGTCCCCGAAACTCTGCACTTGCACTGTGAAATTCCTGTGGCCCAAGACTTCCCTAATTTTCCCTTTCACCCAAGGCTTCCCAATTCCAAAGTTCCTTGCATATACCGCATCCCCCTCGTTAAACAACAATCCTCTCCCTGAGCCAACTGATTGGCCAAGCTACTTACCAATTTCTCTTTATTAGGATCTGTCTTTACTGCTTCCATATGCACTTTAAAGTGCCTATTAAACAGTAACTCTGAAGGAGATTTACCAGTAGTAGAACGAACAGTTTTTCTTTGATTATACAAAAATCTACAAAGCTTTGTATTATTAATACCTCCTGTAAACCGC
This sequence comes from Procambarus clarkii, assembly GCF_040958095.1. Taxonomy (NCBI): domain Eukaryota; kingdom Metazoa; phylum Arthropoda; class Malacostraca; order Decapoda; family Cambaridae; genus Procambarus; species Procambarus clarkii. The sequence continues at coordinate 25,617,580 of NC_091166.1, read as the reverse complement.
TTTTATCCTTCTTTCAAGGATCTCACTGCTCTCCCAGCCAGACCATTTCAAGAAGAATTATAGTGGGCATGTGTTACATGTTTAATACAATTATTTCAGGAAAAAATCCTCCATTTCCCCAGAAACAAAATAAAGAGCATTATCTGACACCACCAAATCTGGCAATCTAAAACTACAAAACGTTTTTCTTAGCAGTTCACAAGTTACAGATGATGTGGTGGAATTACATACATGAACATCTAGAAATTTTGTGTATGAATCCACCACCACCAGGTAATATTCATTATCCATAGGTCCAGCATAATATATATGAAATCTCGACCAGGGGTTTCCCAGTGCTTGGCCAGGAAAGTACTAGGGCTTGGGATTTCAGATTTTTCTTGAAGCAAATGTGTAAATTCTTAGTTACTTCAGCAATATTTTGGTCCGTTTTTGACCACCAAACCCAGCTTCTAGCTTTTGCTTTCAAAGCATTTATGCCATTATGGCCAACATGCAGCTGTTCCAAAATCTTACATCTTAGTTCCTCAGGAACCACCTCTCTATCAGTATTGGAGTTTAGCTCAGTCAACATACAAGGAGACTGACTAATACCAATCGCATTCTACCCATCTTGCGCCATGCTGCGTACTGAGATGGAGGATCGAACAACACAGGAACTGGCTATTCCCCACTGCAATATTGACATGGGCACAGACTCGGAGAGCAGCCAGTCAGTAGAGGAGAGTAATTTTCAGGAAGTGTTGACTAGGTGACAGAGGAAACGGAGAAGACAGGATGTAAGGCGTAGTGTTGACAGTGATAGTGTACCTACCGGAAACGACAAGAGAATGAAGTACAACCCCAGAGACTGATTAAACCGGTGTCAATGAAAGGACAGAACACTGTGAAGAAGGTGACGGCAAGCGGAGTTGGTGACTTCTCTTCCTTACCTCATGCATACTGGCTTACCACCAGAAGCTGCTGTGGGCAGTCAACCTAGGAAGAGAGAACCGCAAATTCGAGCCACTGCAGAAGGAAGGTGTGAACAGACCTTACTTAACGGTAGGTTCTATGGAGGCAGATATGTTTCTGACTTAGCAAAGATATAGTGGAATTGTCATGAAAATACCAGAGAAGAACGAGAAATGGACGAAAGTGATTATCTACATATTCCCTCATATACTAGTCCCCGAATTAATCCTCGACGACCAACGATTTATGCGGGCCAAGCGTCACCTTATTAAAGATGAAGCTAGGAATCGGGTTGTGGCTCTAGTGGGAGGAGAAGTTCCCGAGAGAGTGTTCATCACCAGGGCTGGCTACATGCATGTGTCAAAGTATGCTTTGTACAAAGTACAAAGTATGTGGAACAGCTCATAATATGCCTGAAATGCTGCAGATGGGGACTTAAATCTTAGAGCTTTCAACATGTCGTTTCTGTGGAAAGTCTCACCTCTCTAATGTGTGTAGAAACAGACTTAAGCTGGGTGAGAAAATAGTTCCCAGATGCTGCAACTGTGGAGGTGTTCACAACGCCAGCTCGGCTGTGTGTAGCAAGAGGTCGAGTTAGGATGTTCCCCGGCCGGGGAAAGTTACACACCAGGCAAGAGTTCTTTCCCAAACACCGGGAGAACAGCAGAAAAGCCAACACCAAACAGCGCCACTGAACCGGACGAATGCGTGGATAAAGAAGTCACCTTTACTTCGTCAGGCTCAAGCAACAAGCAGCCACACCACCACTCAGGACTCCGGCATTGACAGTGTAACGGTGAGAGAAACGGTTACTGTGGCTCAGGAAGATGGCCATAATGATATAGTCAAGGAGGTGTGGGCTGAAATAAGGAAAGTTGGTGAGTTCCTCTAAAATCTTGGGCAGAAAATAGAGTCCAATGAGACAAAATTAAACATTCAGGTGAAAGTCACAAACAGGGAAGGAAAGTCAGGAAATAGTGGTTGAGGAAAATTGTGAAAGAATGAGTGATGAGATGAAGGAAAGTGAAGTGTGTGTAAATGATGGTAGTCATAGTGAGAGGAAGAGCTCTATAATTAAACATACAATGAAGGAATCAGATATTATACAAAGTATTGCTATCATTTAATGAACTTTTTGGGGTTGATATGAAAGTGAACTGTTTAATAATGGATCACCCTAGACTAACAATGTTTTCATGGAATGTTAATGGTTTAAGAAACAGGGTTATAGATGTTCATTGTTATGTGATGAGAAATTATATTGATGTAGCTCTCCATGAGACAGGGGGGATAGGAATAAAGTCTCATTGAACTTAAATGGCTATGAAGGGTTTCACCTTTTCGCCGCAAGTAACATAAGAGGAACGTCGATTTATGTTACGAACACCATACCAGCAGAGTTAGAAGAACCGCCGTCAAAAATGCAAGGTATAGAGAGTGTCTATGTTAAATTATCATTAAGGGAATGTGAATTTATTGTAGTTAATTTGTATGTATCCAGGAACTGCTTCGACGCTCACTATCTACCTGACTGCATTTATACTAATCCTTCACTGGTTATTGGGGACCTTAATGCTCGGCACACAAGCCTTGGGACAAGAAGTAGTAGTAATACTAATGGGGGTCAAGTGGTTACAGTTTCTACAAGATCATCCAGATACCTGTCTCTTGGAGAAACAATGAACCAACTCACATCAGGGAGGACGGCTTGACTATGCCTGCATTTTAAACTCTCAGGAGATTATGGGGGAGGCTCGGGTTGTTCGGGAACTACTTAGTGACCATTTTGTCTTCAACGTTGAATTACCACTGGGGAAAAACAAGTCCATTTTAAAGGAAAAGACTAAATAATAATAAAGATAAGAAAAATTATTTTACTCGATATTTGGGATAGAGGTTTCAACAATGCACGCCGCTCTGCATTGGTAGCTTTTACAGGGACATGGTCGAGAGCAAAGAAGAATTAGTACAGAGGTAAAATAACGGGGGCAGGGGAAGCAAGATGCATGACCTAAGAAATTTAAATATTCCAATGATTAGTAAGCTAAGGGATGGGATAGAATACTACGGAGTGCCCACAAAGAGTGGTTACAAAATGGAATGAGGGATGAAGAGAAAAATACAATGTTGGAAGTGGCTAGGAAATGCAGTTAGGTGGAGAAGGAGGTGCGGGACAGATACTGGCAAGACCTGGCTCAATCCATTTGTAATACTAAGAACCTTAAAATCAGGGGTTGTTAGACCAAATTCATAGCGTACTCAGATCCAAAAAAAGGTTGCTAATGAGTTAGTAGATAAATGGGCTAGTGCTGCTGGTATTGTCACGGTTCACCCCTTTCCTTCCTTATGTAGTTAGGGTTATTCCTGCAGGTCTTCGCGCCCCCCCCCCCCTGTACCGGGGCGCCACTGCTCACCCTGGGGGGGCCCCCTCAGTCTACCAAGGGCGCGCCTTGAATTACACCCCTGGCGAGTGGGGAAATCCAACCTCACCTCTGTTACTCTCGGTTGAACTTGCCTGCCGTGACACTGGGGAAAATACACAGGAAAATCATTATCGTTTTACTTTCTCATTCAATCAAGGTCACCAGCTGGGTGTTTGTATTTATGTCCCAGCAAAACTTCTCAGCGGTCTTATTCATTGTCATAAACAAAGGACTCAATGTCAGGTGCAATGTTTAGCAATATAAATGGTTTACTCAGATAACCCTAGAGACGAAGGCTCAATCAAACACAGTATTAAAATCGATGATAAGTTTACTGAAGAAAATTAAATTGGATCCACATAGTGAAATAATATACGTGGAACTGTCAGACAGCGGCAACACTCCTCATCCGCATCTGGCAACGCAGTCAGCTGGACGATTCAAAAGCACAATCATGGCCTCTTGAATCCAGACACTTCCTCTTGCTGCCCAAATTGTCAAACAGCCCATACATGTAATAAGTTATTACGAAACGCGTTCAAGTGTCGCGTCTCCTCTGAATACTTTTTATTTTCTTCTCCGAGGCTATGGGTCCCCACATTGGCACCAGAGGTGGTACCCTCACAAAATTTATATACTAATGTGTACAGGCCCGTATGTGTATGCAAGGCCCGATTTGTCTAATAAGCCAAGTTTTCCTGAATTAATATATTTTCTCTAATTTTTTTCTTATGAAATGATAGAGCTACCCATTTCATTATGTATGAGGTCAATTTATTTTTTATTGGAGTTAAAATTAACGTAGATATATAACCGAACCTAACCTAACCTAACCCATCTTTATAGGTTAGGTTAGGTTAGGTATCCGAAAAAGTTAAGTTAGGTTTGGTTAGGTTGGTTAGGTAGTCGAAAAACAATTGATTCATGAAAACTTGGCTTATTAGGCAAATTGGGCCTTGCATAGTAGGCTGAGAAGTGCGTTCTGGCTACTAGGTACGACATATATATATATATATATATATATATATATATATATATATATATATATGTCGTACCTAGTAGCCAGAACGCACTTCTCAGCCTACTATGCAGGGCCCGATTTGCCTAATAAGCCAAGTTTTCCAGAATTAATATATTTTCTCAAATTTTTGTCTTATGAAATGATAAAGCTACCCATTTCATTATGTATGAGGTCAATTTTTTTTTATTGGAGTTAAAATTAACGTAGATATATGACCGAACCTAACCAACCCTACCTAACCTAACCTAACCTATCTTTATAGGTTAGGTTAGGTTAGGTAGCCGAAAAAGTTAGGTTAGGTTAGGTTAGGTAGGTTAGGTAGATGAAAAACAGTTAATTCATGAAAACTTGGCCTATTAGGCAAATCGGGCCTTGAATAGTAGGCTGAGAAGTGAGTTCTGGCTACTAGGTACGACATATATATATATATATATATATATATATATATATATATATATATATATATATATATATATATATATATATATATATATATATATATCGTACCTAGTAGCCAGAACGCACTTCTCAGCCTACTATGCAAGGCCCGATTTGCCTAATAAGCCAAATTTTCATGAATTAATTGTTTTTCGACTACCTAACCTACCTAACCTAACCTAACCTAACCTAACTTTTTCGGCTATCTAACCTAACCTAACCTATAAAGATAGGTTAGGTTAGGTTAGGTAGGGTTCGTTAGGTTCGGTCATATATCTACGTTAAATTTAACTCAAATAAAAAAAAATTACCTCATACATAATGAAATGGGTAGCTTTATCATTTCATAAGAAAAAAATGAGAGAAAATATGTTAATTCAGGAAAACTTGGCTTATTAGGCAAATCGGGCCTTGCATAGTTGGCTGAGAAGTGCGTTCAGGCTACTAGGTACGACATATATATATATATATATATATATATATATATATATATATATATATATATATATATATATATATATATATATATATATATATATATATATATATATATATATATATATATATATATATATGTGTGTGTGTGTGTATATCACGAAAATAAACACGTGATTAAGAATGTGACAATGTCAGACCACGGAAGAAAATGAAACAGGAATTTCCTTAAGTACTTTCGTATATTAAATACATCTTCAGAAGGAATCTTCCTTCTGAAGATGTATTTAATATACGAAAGTACTTAAGGAAATTCCTGTTTCATTTTCCTCGTGGTCTGACATTGTCATATATATATATATATATATATATATATATATATATATATATATATATATATATATATATATATATATATATATATATGCGAACAAGCCTGAATGGTCCCCAGGACAATATGCAACTGAAAGCTCACACCCCAGAAGTGACTCGAACCCATACTCCCAGGAGCAACGCAACTGGTATGTACAAGACGCCTTAATCCACTTGACCATCACGACCGGACATAATGAGGTGATAGCCGAGGCTATTTGAACCACCCCACCGCCGGCACTCGGATAGTAATCTTGGGCATAGCATTTTACCAAATCACCTCATTCTTCGGGGCACACGTGAGGAACACAAATGCGAACACGCATTTGTGTTCCTCACGTGTGTACGTGAGGAACTGTACTCCTCTTGACATACAAGAGAACATCTTAAGGAAACTACTCCAAGCTTGTAAAAAGGAGGCACCCTTCTTGAGCCCGGATGGGCACATGAATAAGCAAGTAGATGGGGGTCTCATTGGGTTCTCCCCTAGGTGTCCTGTTTGCGAACTTCTACATGGGTACCATCGAGCAAAAGGTCTTAGTCAACATGAACTTGAAACTGGCCATATACTGCAGGTATGTTGACGACATTTTTCACAGGTACCTGAAGTCAGACACCTGCAGGAGCTGAAGGAGGCATTTGAGCAGAATTCTGTGTTGCGTTTCACTTACGAGATGGAGAAGGATGGGAAGCTGCCCTTTCTAGATGTAACAGTCATGGAAAGGAGCGGAGGTTTCCACACTGCAGTCTACACTAAGGAAACAAACATAGTAATGTGCTTCAATGCCAACAGTGACTGCCCGGACAGGTACAAGTGTTGTAGGAGTGTTGTTAACGCTTATGTCGACCGTGCTCTCAGCCATAGCTCAGGATGGAAGCAAGTTAATGAAGAACTCTGTAGGGTAAGGCAGGTCCTATTCAACAACGGCTTCACCAATGGTTTCGTTGATGACATCATAAGAAGGAAGGTGAAATGCCATGCAACCTCTGAAGAGACAACTAACACAACACCTATACCCCCTATTAGACAATTTTTCAGGAACTACTTTTCCACAGCTCACAAAACGGAGGAAAGTGTCCAGAAAGATATTGTTAATAGAAACGTTATTCCTACAGACAAAAATCAGAAGATACAACTGACGATTTACTATAAAACCGAAAAAACGGCCAGCCTACTCATGAGAAACTCTCCAGACACAAAACATAACGCTTTAAAAGAGACCAACGTCGTCTATGCCTTCAAATGCCCACTTGAGGACTGTAAGCCTCAAAGAACTCAGTATATAGGCAAGATAATAACATCTCTTTCCAGGCGATTAACGATGCATAAGCAACAGGGCTCCATTAAGGAACATATAATCTCTTCCCACAACCAGACCATCACCAGAGAAATCTTAGCAAACAACACAGAAATCGTCAATAGATACAGCGATAGCAGGCGGCTTGACATCTGCGAGGCACTACACATCAAGAAGTCAACACCAGAAATCAACAGCCAATTAATGCACAACTATAACCTACCCACTTCAAGACTCCGCTCCAATATAGAAGCATCAAGAAATATGGGCCAATAGGCCCTCTGCAGTTACTTCCATTCTTACCTTCAATACCCATTGTTTCGTGTTCTATCCTGTGTTGAAAGTTTTGTTCACCTCATCCAAACCTGTTGTAACATATCACCTCACCCAAAATGCGGGTATAAAGTAAAATGAAAGCTGTTTAAATCATAGCATAAGTAAGAACTCTGTTTAATGTTTGCAGGTTATAGTTGTGTGTGTGTAAACTAAAAGTCTTTGAAAATGTAATAAGTTATTACGAAACGCGTTCAAGTGTCGCGTCAGACTAGAAATAAAAATGAATTTTGGAGAATTGATTTTTCAGTTACCATCAACAGTGAAAATAAACATAAGAAATATTGAGAAAATTCGTGTTAGAATTATTAATCTTACTTTTTCGGTCATATTTAATAATATATGTTTACAGGAAAGACTGCTACCAAAATATACTAATATATATATATATATATATATATATATATACATATATATATATATATATATATATATATATATATATATATATATATATATATATATAAATATATATATATATATATATATATATATATATATATATATATATATATATATATATGTATTATATATATATATATATATATATATATATATATATATATATATATATATATATATATATATATATGTATATATATATATATATGTATTATATATATATATATATATATATATATATATATATATATATATATATATATATAATACATATATATATATATATATATATATATATATAACTGAAAACTCACACCCCAGAAGTGACTCGAACCCATACTTCTGGGGTGTGAGTTTTCAGTTGTATATAGTCCTGGGGACCATTCAGGCTTGTTTGCATATATATATATTTATATATATATATATATATATATATATATATATATATATATATATATATATATATATATATATATATATATGTATATATATGTATATATATATATATATATATATATATATATATATATGTATATATATATATATATATATATATATATATATATATATATATATATATATATATATATATACATATATATACATATATATATATATATATATATATATATATATATATATATATATATATTTATATATATATATATATATATATATATATATGTATATATATATATATATATATATATATATATATATATATATATATATATATATATATATATATATATATATATATATTGTTGGGGTTTCACCTCTCTTCTCTCTAGTCTGGGGTGAGCAATAGTTATGCTCAAGGTAACTCACCGTAGCCCTGCGGGTCTTCACTCGATCCTCACGGCGCCACTGCACGCCAGGAGAGTCTCCCAGTCAATCTTAACGGCCTCTTATTAAGAAAGAGTGAGAACACGATTCGTTCACATCGACTGTCGTGTGCCCTCCCCAACAATAGGGCTCTACGGTTATCCACAAGATCGCCAACTGGTGTTTTAGGTGGCCAGTAACACCATCAGTGGACTGGTGTATTCAGTGGTAGCCTTTTGCAAGGTCACACTCAAAGATCAGGAATCAGGCAGGTACTTATTGTTATCACTCTATGTTTACCAGTATAATATAGCCACAAGATCAATGGAGGGGATGATATAAACACAAAGATAGTTTTGTATTTTACTTAAAATGTATGAAAGATGTCATAAAGGCCAAACAATAATCCATAAATCAACTGATCCTGACGCGGCCGGTAATTCCCACGGATATTATGTGATCATAAGATGGCAACATCTCCCTTCCTCATCAAGTGTCAAGAACAGCTGATCGCAATGGCCTCTCCGCGCGAACTTTGCTTGTTTTCTAGATTCACGTGCGCTGTTTCTTTAAATTCTCCAATATTACTAGAAACTCGCACACATTCGATATTGGCACAAATAAACCGTATTACTCAGTTACACTGTACTCAGGCTCAAACAGTCTTTTCTACAATCAATGCTATAATGATTCACTGTAATGGCTTTACATTGTTCTTCACTCAGCAATGTATTAAGAACTATTAACACTGGAGTTTTCAATACTTTCTCTCGTGGGCGATAACGCAATAATTCACTATACTCACAAATGATTATTCACTGAATGAACATAGACATATATATGGTATGTAAATCAATCATCAATACATGGAAAATAAATAGTTTCTGAGCACCTAGCCTAACCTCCAAATACTGGCATAATATTATATATAATTCACCACTATATGTTCATATCAAAATCTATAGAAAGATATACACAACACAGTAAATTTATCACTGGTTCCTGGTGCCTGTACACACCAATAATCAACATGAATATTACAAGTACTCTTGATAGTACTGTCTAGCACACTGGTGCATTACAGTGACATGGGTGAGACTTGCTCTCGACATATAAAATCCTCAGGCTAGATAATATAGCCGAATAATATAGCTAACTAAAGGGGAATGGGGAAGGAACTAGAAACACCTACTTCACCCTATCCTCCGATGAGAGTCGAGATGTAGCTCCTGGTCCTCGTGTCGGGAACGCCCCCACACTACACGTCGTCGTGTCCTACCAGAGCCTCTCGTCGTCCCACCGTTTAGCGCGTCATCTCCGTGCCTCCTCACTGCAGGTCCGACCTCCTTCTTAACTTCTTGAAGGTTGGAGTCGGTCTCCTGGCCGTCGTCTTCTCCCAGCAACGGCTGTCGCCTACGTCTCAGCTACAGTCGTCCGGTTTCCCCAAATAGTCCTCTCTTCCTCAGCTACCCAGTGGCTCTGTCTGCCACTACGCTGTCACGAACTGGTGAATCGCCACAGACGACACATACGTCACTGCACGGCTTCACTGCTTCTTGCACAGCACCTGACTGGAGCACTTGTTGCTCAAATAACCGTCAATTCCCTCTTCTGGTTCAACACATGAACTAGGGAAGACTTCTCAGAGTACTGGCGGACTTCAGGTGACGCGTAAATCCACGGGAGCGGGAATAACTGTCCAACTGACAGGATCAACCGTCGCACGTCCGACCTCTATGACGTGTCGTGTCTGACTGCTGGCGCCAGCCCGGCTCGCGGGCCGGACCCCCTTCCTTCGTGACGTCACTTTTGCTACGGGAAGTTTTCATTGGTTCCCGGTGCCACATTGCTGTCGGTGACCAATCCGGTGCCACTGACGTCATACGGTTTTGGCGGGAGATCAGAGAGGCAAGCGCCATCTTGGCTCCCTAAAGGGCCTAAACCACAGGCCAAAATATTACTATTTCACAAATTTCTCGGCTCTCCGAGAACACTTCACTCTCTCCCATATATCAAATTGTAGCCTGCAACGTAGAGAACGCTTGGGAAAAGCAGACATGACTCTTACTACAGGCGTGGGAGAATTATAAGGGGGGGGGGAACTCCGTCACATACCCCTCCCCTTAAAATAAGAGTCATGTCTGGTTAGTGCATGCGGGATAGGGCGTCAGCTACTACGTCGTCCTTCCCCTTGATGTGCTTGACCTTGATCCTCGTCAGACTCTCAGTGCGGGTGAGACTGGTGCCGTCCGCCCTGGACCACTTACTTTCCTCCTCCGGGAGTTCTCGTTTCCTCGGTACACACAGAATCGTCTTCCGCTGGGTTTCTCGAGTATTCGTTCCGTCCTGCTTGGCGGCTCTACCTTCCACAGTGAAGAAAGGTCTCAGGCGGCCTGCGTGACACACCCGTTTCTTCCGGGGTCCATCCGGCTTCCCAATCTCGTACGACACTGGACCCAACCGTCGCAGCACTCGGTATGGTCTCTTGAACCGCGACCTGGTCACTCTACCTTTACCTGGCAGCACAACCATTACTTTGGATCCGGCCTGAAAATCCCTCTGCGCAGCTCTCCTGTCGCACCACTCCGACATCTTACGTTGCGCCTTCTTCAGGAGTTTCCTAGCCAGTCCCTTCGCTCGAGTGAGACGTTCTTTGAACTGCTGGACATATTTAATCACCGTTCCCACGGTCGCTCCTGGTGTCCAACGTTCCTTCATCATGAATAGCATGGCATATATAATATAGATAAATGGAAAGTAAGCCTTCTCAGGACCCACACGTCCTCCTTCGGCCTCACTAACCAATTCGGGGAACTCCTCTTGCTGTAACTCTCCGAGACGAGTGCGGTTTACCCCTGGAGAACTGGTGAGGGTCACCTGCAACTAACCATTCGGGCTACCTTCGCCCTCCACTCGTTCTCTGGGTCCTACGCAGAGGTGATCTGTTCCCAGGCTGTCAGTCGTCTCCTCAGCCCCATCAGATCCGCAACCTCCTTGTTCTTCGCGTTGTCTCGGTCTCACAGTACAAACTGGGATCGCCACCGGTGCGATTCCCTTCTCGTCCCCACAGACGTTCAACTCTTCGCCTGTCTCCTTGTTTAGTTCTAGGCACTCTTCGCCCTTCACGAGATGCGGGAGGACGTATCCTCCACATGCGTCATTCCCCAAAATGACCTGTGCCTCCATCTTGGGCATTGAAGTACAGACTCCCACCACAAGGGTCTGGCAGCCATATTCGGAATTTAAAGTTACCTGGTGTAGGGGCATCCTCACTGGGCCTCCCACAGTGGCCACCCGTGCCACCCCCACACTGGTACTTTCGTAAACCTCGGGGAACAGGGTTTCACTTACCAGGGTAAAGTCAGCCCCGGTGTCCCTTAGCATCTTCACTGGGATGGGGTCTGCGACCCCCATCCTTACGGTTCCTTGACACATGAATGGGTGAACTTTCTTCTTCCCATTCAGCACGGGTTCATCCCGCACTCCCTCGGCCCTCTGGTCCTCGAACATCACTAAAGCAACATGTCCCCGCTGCTTAGGGCATCTGCATTCCTGCGCGACGTGTCCGATTATTCCGCAGTTGTAGCAGCGGCCCCTCGGCGGAGACCATCCGCCACCGCTCGCCTTAGCACTGCCTCCAGAGACCGTCACACCCTGTGTCTTTCCCGCCTCACTTGTCGTTTCTTTCCCTGCAGTAACAGTTCCCGAGCTCTCAGCTTGGTTCTCCCCTATCGGCTCTACAGCACCTTTTGATCCTCGGGTGTTCCAACTTGAGAGATGGGACTTGGGAGAACTCGCTCCTGTCCTCCATCCATCCGTCCTTCTATAACTCCTATCGTTTCCGACGTATGCGGGTGGTCGGTTCTGTCCCTCTCGGCGTGGGCGTAGGGCTTCTTCTAACATGTCGGCCCGGTCGGCTGCGGCCCTCAGGTTCTTTATGTCCGCCTCCTTTATCCTCATCCTGATCTCAGGAGAGAGCTCGGACATAAACTTTTTCATGACCATTAGTTCCTTGATTTCTTCGGCCGACCCCGCTTCTTCAGAGTCCATCCACTTAAGGAACTTTCTTTCCATGTCCCTCGCCGTCTCCGCATACGATTTTCCTGGCGACCGGGTACATTCTCTAAACCTCTTTCTGTAACACTCTGGCGTGAGTTTAAAGGAACGGAGCACAGCTCGTTTTACCGCATCGTAGTTGGTGCATTCCTGGAAGTCGAGCATAGTGAAAGCTTCACGAGCTTCACCTGTGAGCCTCCCTTGGACCAACTCTGCCCACTCCGCCCTCGGCCACCTCTTCATAGCAGCAACTCTCTCAAAGTGATCGAAGAAACTTTCGGCTTCACTAGGCACAAAGACCGGCAGGTCTCGTTTCCTCACTCGTCGGTCTTCCTGTGGCGGGGCAGGGGCACCTAGTCCCAGTTCAGCTCGCTTCAGCTCCACCTCCTGGTTGGCTTCTATTTCCATTTGTTTCAGCCTAACTTCTTGCTCTCGTTCTTCCCTGCGTAGCTGTGCTTCTCGTTCCTCACGCTTCAGCTGTGCTTCTGCTTCTCGCTCTTGCCCTTCCCGGCGCAGCTGTGCTTCTCGTTCCTCACGCTGCATCTGTGCTTCTCGCTCCTCACGCTTCATCTGTGCTTCTCGCTCCTCACGCTTCATCTGTGCCTCTCGCTCTTGCTCTTCTTTGCGCTGTTGTGCTTCTTCTCTCCTCAGCTGCGCTTCTGCTTCTTCTCTCCTCAGCTGCGCTTCTGCTTCTCGCTCTTCTTTGCGCTGCTGTGCTTCTCGCTCTTCTTTGCGCTGCTGTGGTTCTCGCTCTTCTTTACGCTGCTGTGCTTCTCGCTCTTCTTTACGCTGCTGTGCTTCCAGCTGCAACTTCATTATTTCCAGCTTAATGCTGTGCCTGCTGCCGCTGGATCCCCTGCTGCTTCCACCAATACTCAGGTGTTCACCCTCACTGGCAGGTGTTTGGGGCCGTTCCTCCCCCAAAGCTTCGTCTCGAGCCTTGAGCTGAGCCATTATCTCTAGTCTTCTTTCACCAACTCTGGCAGATTTCAGCTTTATTCCGAAATGATCCGCTATAGCCTGTAACTGTGCCTTGGTGCACTCTTCCAGCACCTGTTCGTCTCTAGAGTCAATAAACCTGGTTACTTTATCACCCTCCATCTTGTGCTATGAGTGATAACCTGCGCCTGATCTCTAACACCACTGCCAAGTACCACCACTGCAACCTTTACTTCGATCGAAATCCTGGCAAGGTCGCCAATGTTGGGGTTTCACCTCTCTTCTCTCTAGTCTGGGGTGAGCAATAGTTATGCTCAAGGTAACTCACCGTAGCCCTGCGGGTCTTCACTCGATCCTCACGGCGCCACTGCACGCCAGGAGAGTCTCCCAGTCAATCTTAACGGCCTCTTATTAAGAAAGAGTGAGAACACGACTCGTTCACATCGACTGTCGTGTGCCCTCCCCAACAATAGGGCTCTACGGTTATCCACAAGATCGCCAACTGGTGTTTTAGGTGGCCAGTAACACCATCAGTGGACTGGTGTATTCAGTGGTAGCCTTGGCAAGGTCACACTCAAAGATCAGGAATCAGGCAGGTACTTATTGTTATCACTCTATGTTTACCAGTATAATATAGCCACAAGATCAATGGAGGGGATGATATAAACACAAAGATAGTTTTGTATTTTACTTAAAATGTATGAAAGATGTCATAAAAGCCAAACAATAATCCATAAATCAACTGATCCTGACGCGGCCGGTAATTCCCACGGATATTATGTGATCATAAGATGGCAACATCTCCCTTCCTCATCAAGTGTCAAGAACAGCTGATCGCAATGGCCTCTCCGCGCGAACTTTGCTTGTTTTCTAGATTCACGCGCGCTGTTTCTTTAAATTCTCCAATATTACTAGAAACTCGCACACATTCGATATTGGCACAAATAAACCGTATTACTCAGTTACACTGTACTCAGGCTCAAACAGTCTTTTCTACAATCAATGCTATAATGATTCACTGTAATGGCTTTACATTGTTCTTCACTCAGCAATGTATTAAGAACTATTAACACTGGAGTTTTCAATACTTTCTCTCGTGGGCGATAACGCAATAATTCACTATACTCACAAATGATTATTCACTGAATGAACATAGACATATATATGGTATGTAAATCAATCATCAATACATGGAAAATAAATAGTTTCTGAGCACCTAGCCTAACCTCCAAATACTGGCATAATATTATATATAATTCACCATTATATGTTCATATCAAAATCTATAGAAAGATATACACAACACAGTAAATTTATCACTGGTTCCTGGTGCCTGTACACACCAATAATCAACATGAATATTACAAGTACTCTTGATAGTACTGTCTAGCACACTGGTGCTTTACCGTGACATGGGTGAGACTTGCTCACGACATATAAAATCCTCAGGCTAGATAATATAGCCGAATAATATAGCTAACTAAAGGGGAATGGGGAAGGAACTAGAAACACCTACTTCACCCTATCCTCCGATGAGAGTCGAGATGTAGCTCCTGGTCCTCGTGTCGGGAACGCCCCCACACTACACGTCGTCGTGTCCTACCAGAGCCTCTCGTCGTCCCGCCGTTTAGCGCGTCATCTCCGTGCCTCCTCACTGCAGGTCCGACCTCCTTCTTAACTTCTTGAAGGTTGGAGTCGGTCTCCTGGCCGTCGTCTTCTCCCAGCAACGGCTGTCGCCTACGTCTCAGCTACAGTCGTCCGGTTTCCCCAAATAGTCCTCTCTTCCTCAGCTACCCAGTGGCTCTGTCTGCCACTACGCTGTCACGAACTGGTGAATCGCCACAGACGACACATACGTCACTGCACGGCTTCACTGCTTCTTGCACAGCACCTGACTGGAGCACTTGTTGCTCAAATAACCGTCAATTCCCTCTTCTGGTTCAACACATGAACTAGGGAAGACTTCTCAGAGTACTGGCGGACTTCAGGTGACGCGTAAATCCACGGGAGCGGGAATAACTGTCCAACTGACAGGATCAACCGTCGCACGTCCGACCTCTATGACGTGTCATGTCTGACTGCTGGCGCCAGCCCGGCTCGCGGGCCGGACCCCCTTCCTTCGTGACGTCACTTTTGCTACGGGAAGTTTTCATTGGCTCCCGGTGCCACATTGCTGTTGGTGACCAATCCGGTGCCACTGACGTCATACGGTTTTGGCGGGAGATCAGAGAGGCAAGCGCCATCTTGGCTCCCTAAAGGGCCTAAACCACAGGCCAAAATATTACTATTTCACAAATTTCTCGGCTCTCCGAGAACACTTCACTCTCTCCCATATATCAAATTGTAGCCTGCAACGTAGAGAACGCTTGGGGAAAGCAGACATGACTCTTACTACAGGCGTGGGAGAATTATAAGGGGGGGGGAACTCCGTCACATACCCCTCCCCTTAAAATAAGAGTCATGTCTGGTTAGTGCATGCGGGATAGGGCGTCCGCTACTACTTCGTCCTTCCCCTTGATGTGCTTGACCTTGATCCTCGTCAGACTCTCAGTGCGGGTGAGACTGGTGCCGTCCGCCCTGGACCACTTACTTTCCTCCTCCGGGAGTTCTCGTTTCCTCGGTACACACAGAATCGTCTTCCGCTGGGTTTCTCGAGTATTCGTTCCGTCCTGCTTGGCGGCTCTACCTTCCACAGTGAAGAAAGGTCTCAGGCGGCCTGCGTGACACACCCGTTTCTTCCGGGGTCCATCCGGCTTCCCAATCTCGTACGACACTGGACCCAACCGTCGCAGCACTCGGTATGGTCTCTTGAACCGCGACCTGGTCACTCTACCTTTACCTGGCAGCACAACCATTACTTTGGATCCGGCCTGAAAATCCCTCTGCGCAGCTCTCCTGTCGCACCACTCCGACATCTTACGTTGCGCCTTCTTCAGGAGTTTCCTAGCCAGTCCCTTCGCTCGAGTGAGACGTTCTTTGAACTGCTGGACATATTTAATCACCGTTCCCACGGTCGCTCCTGGTGTCCAACGTTCCTTCATCATGAATAGCATGGCATATATAATATAGATAAATGGAAAGTAAGCCTTCTCAGGACCCACACGTCCTCCTTCGGCCTCACTAACCAATTCGGGGAACTCCTCTTGCTGTAACTCTCCGAGACGAGTGCGGTTTACCCCTGGAGAACTGGTGAGGGTCACCTGCAACTAACCATTCGGGCTACCTTCGCCCTCCACTCGTTCTCTGGGTCCTACGCAGAGGTGATCTGTTCCCAGGCTGTCAGTCGTCTCCTCAGCCCCATCAGATCCGCAACCTCCTTGTTCTTCGCGTTGTCTCGGTCTCACAGTACAAACTGGGATCGCCACCGGTGCGATTCCCTTCTCGTCCCCACAGACGTTCAACTCTTCGCCTGTCTCCTTATTTAGTTCTAGGCACTCTTCGCCCTTCACGAGATGCGGGAGGACGTATCCTCCACATGCGTCATTCCCCAAAATGACCTGTGCCTCCATCTTGGGCATTGAAGTACAGACTCCCACCACAAGGGTCTGGCAGCCATATTCGGAATTTAAAGTTACCTGGTGTAGGGGCATCCTCACTGGGCCTCCCACAGTGGCCACCCGTGCCACCCCCACACTGGTACTTTCGTAACCCTCGGGGAACAGGGTTTCACTTACCAGGGTAAAGTCAGCCCCGGTGTCTCTTAGCATCTTCACTGGGATGGGGTCTGCGACCCCCATCCTTACGGTTCCTTGACACACGAATGGGTGAACTTTCTTCTTCCCATTCAGCACGGGTTCATCCCGCACTCCCTCGGCCCTCTGGTCCTCGAACATCACTAAAGCAACATGTCCCCGCTGCTTAGGGCATCTGCATTCCCGCGCGACGTGTCCGATTATTCCGCTGTTGTAGCAGCGGCCCCTCGGCGGAGACCATCCGCCACCGCTCGCCTTAGCACTGCCTCCAGAGACCGTCACACCCTGTGTCTTTCCCGCCTCACTTGTCGTTTCTTTCCCTGCAGTAACAGTTCCCGAGCTCTCAGCTTGGTTCTCCCCTATCGGCTCTACAGCACCTTTTGATCCTCGGGTGTTCCAACTTGAGAGATGGGACTTGGGAGAACTCGCTCCTGTCCTCCATCCATCCGTCCTTCTATAACTCCTATCGTTTCCGACGTATGCGGGTGGTCGGTTCTGTCCCTCTCGGCGTGGGCGTAGGGCTTCTTCTAGCATGTCGGCCTGGTCGGCTGCGGCCCTCAGGTTCTTTATGTCCGCCTCCTTTATCCTCATCCTGATCTCAGGAGAGAGCACGGACATAAACTTTTTCATGACCATTAGTTCCTTGATTTCTTCGGCCGACCCCGCTTCTTCAGAGTCCATCCACTTAAGGAACTTTCTTTCCATGTCCCTCGCCGTCTCCGCATACGATTTTCCTGGCGACCGGGTACATTCTCTAAACCTCTTTCTGTAACACTCTGGCGTGAGTTTAAAGGAACGGAGCACAGCTCGTTTTACCGCATCGTAGTTGGTGCATTCCTGGAAGTCGAGCATAGTGAAAGCTTCACGAGCTTCACCTGTGAGCCTCCCTTGGACCAACTCTGCCCACTCCGCCCTCGGCCACCTCTTCATAGCAGCAACTCTCTCAAAGTGATCGAAGAAACTTTCGGCTTCACTAGGCACAAAGACCGGCAGGTCTCGTTTCCTCACTCGTCGGTCTTCCTGTGGTGGGGCAGGGGCACCTAGTCCCAGTTCAGCTCGCTTCAGCTCCACCTCCTGGTTGGCTTCTATTTCCATTTGTTTCAGCCTAACTTCTTGCTCTCGTTCTTCCCTGCGTAGCTGTGCTTCTCATTCCTCACGCTTCAGCTGTGCTTCTGCTTCTCGCTCTTGCTCTTCCCGGCGCAGCTGTGCTTCTCGTTCCTCACGCTGCATCTGTGCTTCTCGCTCCTCACGCTTCATCTGTGCTTCTCGCTCCTCACGCTTCATCTGTGCCTCTCGCTCTTGCTCTTCTTTGCGCTGTTGTGCTTCTTCTCTCCTCAGCTGCGCTTCTGCTTCTTCTCTCCTCAGCTGCGCTTCTGCTTCTCGCTCTTCTTTGCGCTGCTGTGCTTCTCGCTCTTCTTTGCGCTAATGTGGTTCTCGCTCTTCTTTACGCTGCTGTGCTTCTCGCTCTTCTTTACGCTGCTGTGCTTCCAGCTGCAACTTCATTATTTCCAGCTTAATGCTGTGCCTGCTGCCGCTGGATCCCCTGCTGCTTCCACCAATACTCAGGTGTTCACCCTCACTGGCAGGTGTTTGGGGCCGTTCCTCCCCCAAAGCTTCGTCTCGAGCCTTGAGCTGAGCCATTATCTCTAGTCTTCTTTCACCAACTCTGGCAGATTTCAGCTTTATTCCGAAATGATCCGCTATAGCCTGTAACTGTGCCTTGGTGCACTCTTCCAGCACCTGTTCGTCTCTAGAGTCAATAAACCTGGTTACTTTATCACCCTCCATCTTGTGCTATGAGTGATAACCTGCGCCTGATCTCTAACACCACTGCCAAGTACCACCACTGCAACCTTTACTTCGATCGAAATCCTGGCAAGGTCGCCAATGTTGGGGTTTCACCTCTCTTCTCTCTAGTCTGGGGTGAGCAATAGTTATGCTCAAGGTAACTCACCGTAGCCCTGCGGGTCTTCACTCGATCCTCACGGCGCCACTGCACGCCAGGAGAGTCTCCCAGTCAATCTTAACGGCCTCTTATTAAGAAAGAGTGAGAACACGACTCGTTCACATCGACTGTCGTGTGCCCTCCCCAACAATAGGGCTCTACGGTTATCCACAAGATCGCCAACTGGTGTTTTAGGTGGCCAGTAACACCATCAGTGGACTGGTGTATTCAGTGGTAGCCTTGGCAAGGTCACACTCAAAGATCAGGAATCAGGCAGGTACTTATTGTTATCACTCTATGTTTACCAGTATAATATAGCCACAAGATCAATGGAGGGGATGATATAAACACAAAGATAGTTTTGTATTTTACTTAAAATGTATGAAAGATGTCATAAAAGCCAAACAATAATCCATAAATCAACTGATCCTGACGCGGCCGGTAATTCCCACGGATATTATGTGATCATAAGATGGCAACATCTCCCTTCCTCATCAAGTGTCAAGAACAGCTGATCGCAATGGCCTCTCCGCGCGAACTTTGCTTGTTTTCTAGATTCACGCGCGCTGTTTCTTTAAATTCTCCAATATTACTAGAAACTCGCACACATTCGATATTGGCACAAATAAACCGTATTACTCAGTTACACTGTACTCAGGCTCAAACAGTCTTTTCTACAATCAATGCTATAATGATTCACTGTAATGGCTTTACATTGTTCTTCACTCAGCAATGTATTAAGAACTATTAACACTGGAGTTTTCAATACTTTCTCTCGTGGGCGATAACGCAATAATTCACTATACTCACAAATGATTATTCACTGAATGAACATAGACATATATATGGTATGTAAATCAATCATCAATACATGGAAAATAAATAGTTTCTGAGCACCTAGCCTAACCTCCAAATACTGGCATAATATTATATATAATTCACCATTATATGTTCATATCAAATTCTATAGAAAGATATACACAACACAGTAAATTTATCACTGGTTCCTGGTGCCTGTACACACCAATAATCAACATGAATATTACAAGTACTCTTGATAGTACTATCTAGCACACTGGTGCTTTACCGTGACATGGGTGAGACTTGCTCACGACATATAAAATCCTCAGGCTAGAAAATATAGCCGAATAATATAGCTAACTAAAGGGGAATGGGGAAGGAACTAGAAACACCTACTTCACCCTATCCTCCGATGAGAGTCGAGATGTAGCTCCTGGTCCTCGTGTTGGGAACGCCCCCACACTACACGTCGTCGTGTCCTACCAGAGCCTCTCGTCGTCCCACCGTTTAGCGCGTCATCTCAGTGCCTCCTCACTGCAGGTCCGTCCTCCTTCTTAACTTCTTGAAGGTTGGAGTCGGTCTCCTGGCCGTCGTCTTCTCCCAGCAACGGCTGTCGCCTACGTCTCAGCTACAGTCGTCCGGTTTCCCCAAATAGTCCTCTCTTCCTCAGCTACCCAGTGGCTCTGTCTGCCACTACGCTGTCACGAACTGGTGAATCGCCACAGACGACACATACGTCACTGCACGGCTTCACTGCTTCTTGCACAGCACCTGACTGGAGCACTTGTTGCTCAAATAACCGTCAATTCCCTCTTCTGGTTCAACACATGAACTAGGGAAGACTTCTCAGAGTACTGGCGGACTTCAGGTGACGCGTAAATCCACGGGAGCGGGAATAACTGTCCAACTGACAGGATCAACCGTCGCACGTCCGACCTCTATGACGTGTCGTGTCTGACTGCTGGCGCCAGCCCGGCTCGCGGGCCGGACCCCCTTCCTTCGTGACGTCACTTTTGCTACGGGAAGTTTTCATTGGCTCCCGGTGCCACATTGCTGTCGGTGACCAATCCGGTGCCACTGACGTCATACGGTTTTGGCGGGAGATCAGAGAGGCAAGCGCCATCTTGGCTCCCTAAAGGGCCTAAACCACAGGCCAAAATATTACTATTTCACAAATTTCTCAGCTCTCCGAGAACACTTCACTCTCTCCCATATATCAAATTGTAGCCTGCAACGTAGAGAACGCTTGGGAAAAGCAGACATGACTCTTACTGCAGGCGTGGGAGAATTATAAGGGGGGGGGAACTCCGTCACAATATATATATATATACATATATATATATATATATATATATATATATATATATATATATATATATATATATATATGTATATATATATATATATATATATATATATATATATATATATATATATATATATATACATATATATATATATATATATATATATATATATACATATATATATATATATATATATATATATATATATATATATATATATATACATATATATATATATATATATATATATATATATATATATATATATATATATATATATGTATATATATATATATATATATATATATATATATATATATATATAAAATTCATTCTAATGCGTTATGCGTGGTTTCCTCCGAGGCTATGGGTCCCCCTTCTTCTATATATATATATATATATATATATATATATATATATATATATATATATATATATATATATATATATATATATATATATATATATATATATATATATATATATATATATATATATATATATATATATATATATATATATATATATATATATATATATATATATATATATATATATATATTGTGATGATAATCTCTTTCAAGAGAGATTGAGCCTGCTCTTCCCTACATAAAGTTTCGTATATTCTACAAGAATAAGATGCTACCTTCAAGATACGTCTACCAGTAGCACAAAACGTTTTCACCAGGAGGCAAAACGTACTCAAGACTCACCCCTTACTCCACACATCCTCCACGCCGGCTCTTCATCAACCAGCCAACTACCCCTTCCAGCCTGCCTGCTCCTGATTGGTGACTCGCCGACTGCACACCTGCACACTGAACCTCAGCGACATCTACCTGAGTTGATGTCTGGGCCTGAACAAGCAATTGACTTCAGAATATCATTGTGCTCTCAAGCCGTCAACAACTAACTGATATATGCTGTATCATGTGGATGTCTCGCAGCTAGCGCCATATTCTCAGCACCTGATTATTTTTCACCTTTAACTTTATATTATTGTAGAGTAACTTCATCCCTATTATTCATTTATATTATATTGTTTTTTACTTGTTTATTTGCACTGTACATAAGCCAAGGGATTCCTTTTGTTCATAATTTGTTTTCTATATTAATTAAAGTTTCATTGTCAATACTTTGTGTTTTGCGTGTTTTCCCTTACTTTACCACAGACAAACAGGCAAGCAGTCTATCTTTTTTTTTGTAAGTGTGACTAGGCTTTAACACCTGCCATTGGAGGACTGCCGATCATCTACACTCCAACACTTTCCCATCACATTTAATGGGGGTCTGTCCGGGAGCTTCACTCAGGTACTAGTACCAGAGCATCAATTTGTGGTATGCGTACTTGGCTTTGCTACAGTTGCTTTTCAATGTTTTCATTACTTTTCATATTTATATGGTGCTGTGTGTATTGTGCATACCGAGAGTAGCATATGGTGAGTGTGAGATAACTTTGGAATACGCGGTGACTGTAGGCCGCAGTCATTCTCTTAATTGGTCATCCCTCCCTCAGTGTTATTACTCGTGTTTACCATCTTTTGTCCCTAGAATATTTCTCACATTATCGGCAGATCATCACTGTGGTACCCTGGTACTTTGGTTTGTCTTCGGGTCAAAGCACCCTATCTTCTGCAATCCGACCGAAGGAGGATACAGAGGGTCATAGTTCCTCTAGCACGGACTACGTTGCTGAGTTGGTACCTCAGCAGCAGTTCTCGTCACCAGTTGACACTCGTAACCCTACACGTCGTAACCCTACCCACAAGAGTGAGAGGCAATGATGAACCAGCTAGACTCGACTTGATATTCACCCTGAATGAGTCAGAAATAAGGGAAGTCAAAGTTGAAGCCCCCATAGGAATGAGTGACCACAGTGTAGTGACCTTTGAGTACTTGGTGGAGGTAGGGATAACCTATCCAAGGATGGGAGTGGAGGGGAAAAGACTGAATTACCGAAGAGGAAAATATGACGAGATGAGGAACTTCCTCAGGGGAATACCATGGGAAACAGAACTTAGAGACAAGAATGTGCAGGTCATGATGGATTTTGTCACCCAAAAGTGCCAGGAAGCTGCAGACAGGTTTATCTCCGTCCAAAAGGAGAAAAACGAAAAACAACAGAAAAACCCATGGTTCAACCAGGATTGTAAGGTAGCGAAACAACTGAGTAAAAGAACATGGAGAAACTACAGAAATAACAGAACACCAGAGAGCAGGGAGAGATACCAGAGGGCCAGAAATGAGTACATCAGAGTGAGGAGGGAAGCAGAGAGACAGTTTGAAAATGACATTGCGAGTAAAGCCAAGACCCAACCAAAGCTGCTCCACAGCCACATCAGGAGGAAAACAGCAGTGAAGGAACAAGTGATGAAGCTGCGGAAAGGGGAGAACAGATACACAGAGAATGACAAGGAGGTGTGTGAAGAACTCAACAAGAGATTCCAGGAGGTCTTCACAATAGAACAAGGAGAAGCCCCTGCACTAAATGAGGAGGCGGCAAACCAAGCAACCTTGGAGGAATTTGACCTCACCAGTGATGAGGTCAAAAGGTGTCTGCTGGAGCTGGATGTGACAAAGGCTGTTGGGCCTGATAGAATCTCACCATGGATACTAAAGGAAGGTGCAGAAGCACTAAGTGTGCCACTCTCTATGGTGTATAACAGGTCACTGGAAACAGGAGACTTACCAGAAAGTTGGAAGACAGCTAACGTGGTCCCAATATACAAAAAGGGTGACAGGCAAGAGGCACTGAATTACAGGCCAGTTTCCTTAACTTGTATACCATGCAAGGTGATGGAGAAGATTGTGAGGAAAAGGCTCGTAGAGCATCTGGAGGGAAATAACTTTGTAACGCACCACCAACATGGGTTCAGAGATGGTAAATCGTGCCTCACAGGTTTAATAGAATTTTATGACCAGGCAACGAAAATTAGGCAGGAAAGAGAAGGGTGGGCCGACTGCATTTTCCTGGATTGCCAAAAAGCCTTTGACACAGTACCCCATAAAAGGCTGTTAAAAAAGTTGGAGCAACAGGCAGGAGTAAAAGGGAAGGTGCTCCAGTGGATAAGGGAGTACTTAAGCAACAGGAAACAGCCAGTAACGGTGAGGGGGGAGACATCAGAGTGGCGAGATGTCACCAGCGGAGTCCCACAGGGCTCAGTACTTGGACCCATCCTGTTTCTAATATATGTGAACGATCTTCCAGAGGGTATAGACTCATTCCTCTCGATGTTTGCTGATGATGCAAAAATTATGAGAAGAATCAAGACGGATGAAGATAGACAGAGACTACAGGATGACCTGGATAAACTGGAGGAATAGTCTAGAAAATGGCTGCTAAAGTTCAACTCGGGAAAGTGTAAGGTGATGAAATTAGGCGAAGGGAGCAGGAGGCTGAACACAAGGTATCATCTGGGAGGGGAAATCCTGCAAGAGTCAAATAGAGAGAAAGATCTGGGGGTTGATATCACACTGAACCTGTCCCCAGAGTCCCACATCAAAAGAATATCATCAGCAGCATATGCTAGACTGGCCAACATAAGAACTGCCTTCAGAAACTTGTGTAAGGAATCTTTCAGAACCCTGTATACCACTTATGTAAGACCAATCCTGGAGTATGCAGCTCCAGCCTGGAGTCCATACCTAGTTAAACACAAGACAAAGTTAGGGAAGATTCAGCGGTATGCCACCAGGCTCGTCCCGGAACTGAGAGGATTGAGCTACGAGGAAAGGCTAAAGGAGCTGAACCTCACATCCCTGGAAAACAGAAGAGTAAGGGGAGACATGATAACCACCTACAAAATTCTCAGGGAAATTGACAGGGTGGACAAAGACAAACTCTTCAGCACGGGTGGGACACGAACAAGGGGATACAGGTGGAAACTTAGTACCCAGATGAGCCACAGAGACGTTAGAAAGAATTTTTTCAGTGTCAGAGTAGTTAATAAATGGAATGCACTAGGAAGTGATGTGGTGGAGGCTGACTCCAGACTCAGTTTCAAATATAGATATGATAGAGCCCAGTAGGCTCAGGAATCTGTACACCAGTTGATTGACAGTTGAGAGGCGGGACCAAAGAGCCAAAGCTCAACCCCCGCAAGCACAATTAGGTGAGTACAATTAGGTGAGTACGTCGGTCAGAGATGATGATATTTACTTAGGTAGGGAATTAGCTTTCTTTTTTCAGAGCACAAAGTTCGCTAATTCTGTAAGTATCATATTTCATTTAGTGGGAAACCCCTTGCTTATGTCCTATAGAGACTCGGCAAGGTATGCCTACATTCTTGGATTACCTAATTCACTTTTGGATCAATTAAATGTTTCATTTGTTTTAGAAACTCAGTTTCATTTATTTAGTAGGATTTTCTTGGCCTTATTCTCTTACAATGAGTCCTGGGTACAAGATTTCCTGCGATTTTGATTGACTAAGCGTTTACCATCCCAAACTTAACGATAATTGTTAAAATTCCACAGGATAGTTACCAGTTGCCACGTTATCCTGTTTCTGACATTTACCATATCACAACTATATTCGTTGCACATTTATTTGCTATTTTTCACCATGTTTCGTCTCCAAGCTTTTCGTAACGATCCAGCAGGTGAAATAAGGACCTTATGTCGTGCCAAGAGGACCGACTTACAAGCTCTTGCCCACGAGTATCAATTAGATGTTCCCCAAGGAGCCAACAAAAATGACTTGCACAACTTATTATTGGATCACCTCTTAGATGAAGGAAAAATTGACTCTGAAACTCATGAAAATTATTCTATTACAGATAAAAATGCTCTGACAACTATGAAACTCAAGCTCGAACTTGCCAAGATAGAACGGGAACAACAAAAAGAAGCTCTCCAGATCAAAGAACGCGAGGCGGCCCTGGCGAAAGAAGCTCTACAAATCAGGAAAGAAGAAGCTGCAATCAGGAAAGAAGAAGCTGCAATCAGGAAAGTAGAACAGGAACGTGAAGCCACCCTCAAGGAACATGAGACTGCACTACTCCGTGAGCGTGAGTGAGTACAGATTGAAGCAAAACAACTTCACCTGGAGATGTAACGCGAGCATGATAAGAAGCAAGCCGATATTACTATAGCATATCGTCAACAAGAACTCACCTTGGAGACTTCACACCACACTCAGCGCCATCAAGGTACCGCTAGTCTTCCCGTAAGTTTCAATGTCTCCCATGCAAGTTAGTTAATGCCAGCATTCGTAGAGACCGAGATTGATGTCTTTTTCACCATTTTTGAAACCCTAGCTAATAAAATTAGCTGGCCTGCCGATCAATGGTCTACCCTTCTCAGAGTGCCTTAGCGTCTGAGAATGACTACCTGAAGCAAGCAGTTTTGGACGCATACCTTCTCTCCACCGAAAGCTACAGACGAAAATTCCGTGATTATCTAAAGGCAAGTACCACCACCTTTCTAGAATTTGCTAATACAAAGAAAAGATATTTCATGAATGGCTGGAAGCAGCACATGTCTCTACATTTGCAGAACTCGTCAACCTCATGCTAGTTGAAGATTTCTTGAGACGTGTTCCCCCTCCAGTCCGTTTATATTTAGCAGATAAAGAAGAAACCGACTACATCAAATGTGCGAAGTCGGCTGACACCTACAGCCTCATCCACCGGCTGACACCAGAACCACCTTCCAGTAAGAAGTCTTGGTACAGTTACGATAAAGTAAGTACAGATCAAGCAAGCTCACAATTGTATTGTAAGTATTGCAAAATCTATGGACATACCATAGATAGATGTGGGAAGGCTCAATACAAAAGCAATGAATCTACTAAACCCAAACCGACTCCTCCAAAGTCCGGTAAGTCTGTGATGAATGTTGGTGTTCCTGTTAATGATCTTTCTCTCTTCAGTAAACACCTGTATCCTGGAACTGTCTCTACCAACCGTACAGATTCGGAGGGACGTTTCAAATTGAAGATCTTGAGGGACACAGCGCCTCTTCAGTCCATAATATTGAAATCAGCTGTGCCTAACATCACCTACACCGGGGAAACCGTCCTTATTACTGACCTCACTGCTACCACTCCATATCCACTCGCCAGAGTCCACCTGAATTGTCCCTTCGTGACCGGTGAAGTCCAAGTCGCCATCAGGGAAAAGCCTTTTCCCACCCCTGGAGTGCAACTTCTCCTGGGCAACGACATGGCAGAAGATCTGCATCCGTCCAACCTGATCATCATGGACAAACCCCAGGTGTTTACCTCTGTAATGCTTTAGATGTCATTTTCGTATTGTCTGTCTCCCTCTCTTCTCATCCTGACATATTCATTCCTGGCATTCTGGTATCTTTCTCTGCTCTCCAGTGTCCTGTTATTCCTATAGTTTCTCCATGCCCTTTTACTTTGCTACTTAGCTAGCCTACATCTCTGATTAAACTATGGGTTTCTCATCTTCATTTCACTGTTTTCCCTTTGGACTGGGACAAACTTGTTTGC
Source organism: Procambarus clarkii (assembly GCF_040958095.1). Taxonomy (NCBI): domain Eukaryota; kingdom Metazoa; phylum Arthropoda; class Malacostraca; order Decapoda; family Cambaridae; genus Procambarus; species Procambarus clarkii. Next base: position 25,589,882 of record NC_091166.1, on the reverse strand, counting down.
TGCGACCTTTCACTTCTGCGTGATGTAGTCCATCATATCTTGGGCCGTCTTTCCCCTGAGCTCTGTTTCCCATGCTATATCTGTTAGGATATTATTTTCTTATTTAATTATTATTTTAAATAGGATAATTTTCCTATATCCTCATAGTTTCCCTTTCGGTATACTAACCTTTTGGTTTCGGTATCCCTCCTTGAGTTCAATAACCCTTCTTCAATCAGGTACTCAAACACCAGGACACTGTGGTCGCTCGTTTCTATTGGGGCCTCAAAACCGATTTCTCTTAAGTCGAAGTCGTTCAGAGTGAAGACCAGGTCGAGTCTCGCTGGTTCATCATTTCCTCTCATCCTTATGGGCTCTCTGACATGCTGGGTTAAAAAGTTTCTAGTCACCACCTCCAATAGTTATGGTCTCCACGTATTCTCGCCTCCATACGGTTCCTTGTTCTCCAAGTCAAGCCTTTTGTGATTGAAGTCCCCCATCTTGAGGTTATCTTGAGATGATTTCGGGGCTTTTTAGTGTCCCCGCGGCCCGGTCCTCGACCAGGCCTCCACCCCCAGGAAGCAGCCCGTGACAGCTGACTAGCACCCAGGTACCTATTTTACTGCTAGGTAACAGGGGCATAGGGTGAAAGAAACTCTGCCCAATCTTTCTCGCCGGCGCCTGGAATCGAACCCAGGACCACAGGATCACAAGTCCAGCGTGCTGTCCGCTCGGCCGACCGGCTCCCCTGCTCCCCATGATGAGCAGGTGGGATCTATTTCTGCAGGCAGCAGAAGCTCCCCTCTCAATTACAGTTTTAACTGCCATGTTGTTGTTTTCGTACTCTTGATTGGGTCTTCTGTCATTTGGTGGAGGGTTATATATTATTGCTACTACTATTCTTGGTCCTCCCATTGTTATGGTGCCTCTTATGTAGTCTCTGAACCCCTCACAGCCCGGGATTGCCATCTCCTTAAAACTCCATTCCTTTCTCATGATGTGGGATATTTGGGTTTGATTCTGATTAATTAATAATTAAAGTAGTAAATTAAATTACGAAGGACCACCCGCTTTTAAAGTAAAGAGGGAAACTGAGAATTTCAAATCATTAGATAAAATTCTAGAGAACACCAGTGACTATGGATATGACTAGAAAGTATGATCATAAGAATAATTAATGGGCTGTATTATTAAAACCAAACCTCAAACACCTACATTGGGGGGTTATTACTGGAGGTCAGTACGTCCAGGAATCAGTGTGGTTCGTTCACTAATTCTATTAATAATAATCTAATCCTATAATTAATGTAGAATATAATATTATTCATACAAAGAAGAACATGAATATGAGCATAATAATGAATTACAGTAAATCACACATTATGTTGAAAACATTCTGAATGTATCAAATTGCAATGTTACGAGTAAAAGAAATAAGCCTTAGCTGGTAATAGATTCCTTTAGATAACCCTGGCAGTCCTCTTAATCTCCAAGTCTGGTACACCGACGTCAGACACGGTTAACATGGAGAAGACAGCATGAGGAATTCATCTCTCGAGCTGCAAAATAAATAACTACCAGTAGCAATTGATTTAACTACTCAATACATATTCAAGATTATTGATATCTACAGAGAAATTTCTAATCACCTGTTATTAGGTGTTGTCGTGCCGCGTGACGCGCAATCACCCCGCTATTATTAAACCTGTAAATGATGCATCAAATAAAAGGTACTTAGCTGTGGGCACTGTGTAAGTATTAAGATTGCCGTAATTTCGCATCCCAGGCTCCGGTGAACCTATCCTGGATTGATGCGTTTCTAGTTGGCTGATCACGTGTCGTCAGGAACCAAGTCTAGGGGTCCCTTATTTAACACCAGCACTAGTTGAAGATATTATCTGCAAGGTCGTTCACGCCTCACAGTGGCGGCTTTCATCTGTAGATAGACACACGTGTCCTATTTACTGGACAATGGCGTCTTTTGTGCGTACGTTAAGCGCAGGTCTGCCTCTCTTCGGATCCCCACGTGTACGCGCACCGACTCCCTCACCGAGTGAGTATGGCGTCGCGTCCCTCCCCCCACGCCGAGTCGACGTTCATTACACAAATTATTGGCATGAACATTAATATTTCTCGCATTCGCGCTTGAAACTCTAAAGACTGGACGGGTTTATTATTTAGAGGAACGAAATATTATTCTTTAACTATTTAAGAATAGTAAAGATACAAGGGAGAGGAATTAATGTCTCCCCATAGCATTCATTGATGACGTTAACACTATCGCGAGGTAGACGGTATAAATCTAACGCTCTATTCGGCTTTTAGTTAGAGAACAATTCGTCTGCAATCAGTTGTCATACAGAATGCCTTAATTATGGAGAATCGTATTTAATTCTCACACAAATTGTATATAATGTGTTTTACTGTAAAGAAATCTGACGCAATACTAGCGTTAGATGACGTGAGAATTCTAGCCTAATGCACAGATGAATTATTAGTACAGGAGAATTCTACGAGTTGTTAATTTTACTTACTACAATATTAATATGATTAGTAATAAGTAATGAGAATACAACAATGTTGTATTCGATGTTGGAAATATCCAACATAACTCCGGGGGGGGATTCCCAGGGTCGCAGTGTACTGTGTTGTACTGACCTATCCCGAAGTAATATTAAGATTAACACATTAGTATGTTAGTATGTTAGTACACACATAACGAACGTCCCGGATTTATCAAGGACTTACAAGAATTTAAGTCTTGTTATTCACATGTCAACTGAAACATGTTTGTAGCCTACACAATATTTATAAATTTAACTCTCCCAATTTAAACTAACAGAATCTACAGTGATGCGATATCTTGGGTCATAGTGACGTGTAATGTTTCGTTACGCGATATCACATCGTAGTATCAGTACAGTTTCCTTAGGGGGAATTGAAGGAAATTATTCTTCTTCAGAGTTATAATAGGCTCGCAAATTCCGTCTACATTGTTGAGCTGCAGCTCTAGTGGGACGGTTGCTTGGAGGAACAGATTCATTGTCCTCTGAAATGACTGGGGAAGCTGGATTTGGCTGATATTCTTGTTCAGTCAGTTCTAGGGGAACCAGCTTCTCTAAAGTTTTTAGAGTAGTGTTGCCCTTGCATAAGACTTTAACCACTCTTAGGACACCTTGTCGATCTGGGTGGATGGTGACGATTTTTCCTATAGGCCACTCGGACCTTGGTCCATCACTGTCGACTAGTACAAGGTCTCCAGGTTTTAATTGTACCTTATTGTAAGGACTCGAAGCTCCGTAGTGGTATTCTCGTAGAGCTGTGAGGTATTCTCGAGTCCACACCTCATTCCACCTGTTGATAACTCTAGAAAGATGTTGGTAGCTTTCCACCAAGTCTCCTCGAGTCACATGGGATGGGTCTACTGGGTTCTCTTCGACTAAGGGGATGAGAGGGCTCAATAGCCT
>NC_091166.1:25467759-25585936 GCF_040958095.1 Procambarus clarkii | reverse complement strand
GTGGTGGTGAGCTCCTCTCCTATCTGTGTGTGAAAGGCGTTCATTTTCATTTCCTTCCTGCCTGTGGGACATTTGGGGCTTGAATCTGATTATTTAAATATTAATGTAGTAAATTAAATTACGAAGGACCACCCGCTTTTATAGTAAAGAGGGAAACTGAGAATTTCTGATCATTAGATAATTCCTAGATGAACCAGTAACTATGGACAAAATACTAGAGAATATGATCATAGAAATAATTAATGAGCTGTAAAATTAAATGAATCAAACCCTCAAACACCTACATTAGGGGGTTATTACTGGAAGTAAGTACGTCCAGGAACTAGTGTGGTTCGTTCACTAATCCAAATTATAATAATCTAATCCTAGGAATTATAGTGAAACTAATGTCATTACCATGAATGGGAACATAGATTATAAGTATAGTAATGATAGTCACAATAAACACACGTTAATCCAAATAAATTTTGCATATAAGTAATTTCAGGAATTTCATTAATTAATACAAAGAAATCTTAGCTTAATGATGATTCCTTTATGTAAGCCACGACGATTCCTCTAATTCACTGGGCTCGGCTGGCTGACGAATGGGATGGATTAACATGGGAGAAGGCGGCAGGGAGAATTCTTCTCTCGTGCTGCAAAACAAATATTTACAGTAGCAACTAATTAAACTACTGAATCTCTATGTTCAAGAAATTAAGAGTTGCAGGTGATAAAAGGTAATCACCTGTGGTTTGGTGTTGGTATGCGTCGTCACGGTCAATCACCCAGCTACTACACTACACTTTACAAGATGCATCAAATAAAGAGAAGATACTTAGCTAATAAGGGCACTGTATAAGTTTTAAGATTGCCGAAATTCGCGCCCCAGGCTCTGGCTTCCGCTTATCCTGGATAATGGCGCGCTTCACTGGTCGGTCACGTGCAGTCAGGAACCAGATTAAAAGGCTCCCTATGTTACACTAGCACCAGTTGAAGATACCATCTGCAAGGTCGTTCACGCCTCACAGTGGCGACTCTCATCTGAGGACGGCCAACCTCTACCCTGATGGCTGGGTAATGGCGTCTCCTCGTGAGCACAATACGGGTAGGTCTGCCTCAGAGCTTCCCTCCACGTGTACTGGCAAGCCTCTCCAACCCACGCCGCGTCTCGCGTTCTTTAGACAAATTATTGTCATGAATATCAGTATTTCTCGCATTTACGCTTGATATGTTGAAGACTGGACGGGTTTATTATTTAGAAGAGGATGATATTATTATTTGCCAATTTAGGGATAGTAAACATATAAGGGAGAGGAATTAATGTCTCCCCATGGCATTCACTCGTGACATTAACTTTTATTACTAGATAATCGCTATGACTCCAACGCTCTATTCGGCTTTTAGTTGGAGGTCAATTCATCTGTAATTAATTATCATACAGAATGCCTTGGTTATAGAAAATCGAATTTAATTATCAGATACATTGGATATAATGTGTTTATTGTAATGAAATCTGACGCAATACTGGCGTCGGGTGACGTGAGAATTCTAGCCTACTGCACAGATGAAATTATTAGTACATGAGAATTCTACGTGGTGTTAATTTTACTTACTACAATAATTAATAGAGTTAGTAATAAGTAATGAGAATACAACAGTGTTGTATTCGGTGTTGGAAATTCCCAACATAACTCCGGGGGGAGGATTCTAGGGTCGTAGTGTACTGTGGAGTACTGACCTATCCCGAAGTGATATTAAGATTAGTACATTAGTATGTTAATATGTTAGTATGTTAGTACACACATAACGAACGTCCCAGATTTATCAAGGACTTACAAGAACTTGAGTCTTGCTATTTACATGTCAAATGAAACATGTTACTTATAGCCTACACAATATTTATAGATTTGCTCTTAGTTGAGAACTATAATAGGCTTGTAGTTTCCCTTAGTGGAAACATGTATTAAATATTGAAACATTAAATGATTAAGTTATCGGTAATCAGGAACCCTCTAAAGCTCACAATAAACTCAACAACTAGGGTCGCAGTGACATGTAATGGTGTATTACGTAGCTGGTGAATCGTAAGTAAACTCAGAATAAGTTCCTAAGAACTGATAACACTATTGTATAATTATACAGTAAATATTATTAGTCATTCAAGATCAAGGAGACTATGACACTACAGTAAGGTCACTGTCTAGGGTCGCTGTGACTTGTAACTATTGAGTTACTAAACAATAACATCACGCAGCATCATGATCACCCCAAATTCAAATGAGGAAATTGAATTTAATGTGCACTGCCGTGCAGTAGTCATTCTGACTGATGGTACAACTAATTTGCTAACTAGCTAAATAATAGAAAAGGAGAGAACTGAAAAAGTTTATTCATTAAAATCAAGGAAAATTCTGAGTCGACAGTGAGATTAGTAGCCTAGTTATTCTGACTTATGAGCTAATTAAATGGCAGCTCATAGGCTTGACACTGTAAACTTATTAATACAAAATCACCTTTACATGAATTTGAGTTTATTAAATCAGTCTCTATAAGTATAGTCAACTGTAATTAATGGTGAGTACAGATTAGGCTAGTACTCAGTTGACACTAACTAAAGTCCCTAAACCTACCTAAATAAATGGTTTGAATTTCTAACCTACCTAAGTAAGAGACTAAGCTAATTGTGAGCAAAATGTACTCGAATTAACATTGTGAGCAGTATTGAGCTCATTAACAAATCGAGCTATATTGAACTCGTGAACATGGTGAGCTATATTGAGCTCGTTAGCAGTGCTAACAGGGTGAGTTTCAGTGAACTCGTCAACAGTGTTGACAGGGTGAGCTACAGTGAGCTCGTTAGCAGTGCTAACAGGGTGAGTTACAGTGAACTCGTCAACAGTGTTGACAGGGTGAGCTACAGTGAGCTCATTAGCAGTGCTAACAGGGTGAGTTGCAGTGAACTCGTCAACAGTGTTGACAGGGTGAGCTACAGTGAGCTCGTTAGCAGTGCTAACAGGGTGAGTTTCAGTGAACTCGTCAACAGTGTTGACAGGGTGAGCTACAGTGAGCTCGTTAGCAGTGCTAACAGGGTGAGTTACAGTGAACTCGTTAGCAGTGCTAACAGGGTGAGTTCAGTGAACTCGAATTAACGAGGTGGAGTTTTGCATCATTCAATTATCATGGCGAGCAATATTAAGCTCGTACGCATGGGGAACAAGCACTCATATTATTACGTTAATTCTAAGGTGAGCTATATTAAGCTCATGAAGCATGTTAATTAACAATGCTAATGTTTAACGATAATGCATTAAACATATTAGTTCTCTGTAAATTCGCTTACGTATTAGTAAGTTTGCAAGTTTGTTCGTGCTGCGCTCCTACACTAAATAAGCAGAAACGAAAGAAAAAACAACTCAAACAATTGATGCAAGTATTTATCACTAACTCTTAGTGCAAAAAACATGGTATTAAGAAGGTTTTCTTGGCAAACCTTTAAGCGCAAGTATAGTGGACCAGTGGTCCTAGTGAATTTGTGATTACTGAAGTTGCTTGATGACTTCAAAGAATTACTAAATTCAGGAAATGCCAGTGGCATTGAGTGCTAGATTCTCTAGCCTAACATTATTAATTACCTAGGGAGTACTAGATTCTCTAGCCCAACATTACAATTTACCTAGGAAGACTGAGTGTGGTCAATTACTACTTGTCGAGAATAATTCTAGGTCTGCAGTGAATTCAATAGTTTGGTTGCTGTGACTTGTACTTGTTTGAGTACGGACCATTGGTTTTCACTGAGAGCTATGAAACATCTCAGCGAGTATCAATTGCACCACATTCAATCTGAGTTTATTACTCAGCTGCGTTTCTCCTTTTAGCTTGTTGCTGGAGAATTGATTTACTGCTGACTAATTTATTATTATTGGCAGGTTTAGGCTTGTTCACATTCAGAACTTTACCAGTAAGTAAGTAGCCTCCTGCAGATTGGAGCATATTCATTCCCAATCGTTTAACATGTCCAGTTATGAACTGGTAATAGTAGTCGGCTCCTACTAGTACATCTACATTGTTAAGGCGGTCAGACATTAATTTGTTGTCAGCCATATTAATTTCACGTTCCTGCAGGAAGTGGGCTGTGTACCCCAGACCCTTAATATTTAAGTCTAAAGGTATTTGATCTACAACAATGGCTTGGACAGCCTTGGCATGACTACCTAGTCGTACAAGCGGTTGAACTACTGAGTATTCATGGGTTCCTCGATTTATCATGGACCCTGACAAGTTTAATTTTACCTGTCCTATTAGTTGTAAATTAAGTGCCTCTGCTGCCCTTTGAGTAATGAAAGTTCTCTGGGAACCTTGGTCAAAAAGTCCACGTATGGTGATCTTGGCTCCTCTGTTCTTCACTTGAAGTTGGGCAGTAGGCAAAGCAGCATCCACTTGAGATGCTTGTGAAGTTACGCTGTACACATCTCGCACCTTGCAGCACTGTACTGGTGTAGATTCTCTACGTCCTATTCTAGGATTGACATAATTAGTCCTGACTAATTTGCACAGTGCAGCATGATGCTTTCCCCTTCTACACCTATTACAGGTGTTCAGTGGGGTGTCACAGCTGTTAACATTATGTGGTTTGAGACACCTAGTACATTTGTGTAACTGTTTGAGTCGTCTGACTCTTGTGTCTCTATTAGGATAATTAGTACATTTGTACAGAGAATGTTTTTGATTGCAAAACAAGCACATTCCCCATCCCACAGATCGTTTAGGGTTTACCGATTTAGGTAAAACAGTATTTGCAGGTTGTGATGGTTTTGCTGCTTGCATTTGCTTGTTATTTATTCTCTTGTGAGTACTTGGTGTACTCTGGGGAACCGTTAACAGGCTCTTGGGAGTGCTCTTTGGACTATTAGGTCTCTTAGGAGCACCTGTGGAGTTATTAGGAGTGCTCTTTGGACTATTAGGTCTCTTAGGAGCACCTGTGGGACTCTTAGGCCTCACTGATGAATCAGTGTTTGACTGATTGTTGTTACATTGATTCTTAGCACCTTTGTTGCCTAGTGACAGTGTCACTTTGGGAGTTTCAGGTAAGGAAACTGATGTAGGTACAGTTTTGGTGCATTCAGATTTAGCATTGATTGCTTGGTCTGCTGTATGATTGCTCATATTACGCAAACCTGTAAATATATCCTGCATTGACAGGGTATTACCATTCTGGCATACATATAATTTATTAAGTGTGTCACCAGACAATTTTCTTTGGATGATAATTTTAGTCATCCACTCAGTAGTTGGGTGATCCACCTCTTTACTGAAAGAATTTATCAGTGACTCAAGCTGGAAACTAAAGGCTTGTAAAGAGTCAACTGATTGCTCTGGTGAAGATAGATTTAATAATTGGTGTACAAGGTTTATAATAGTCTTCTCATTGTTAGCACTTACTTTAGAAGGCTGTTGTGAGCAATTGTGACCATTACTTGTGTTGCTTAAGGCTTCTTGTTTAGCCTCAGCTTTGATTACAGCTTCGACTGCTGCTGCAGCATTAGCTTTATCATTTTCTGGTTCAGATTCACTGATTATTGCAGCTTCACTTGTTTCTCTGGGTTCTGGTGATAAGCTAGTTAATTCAGTAGCCTTATGTATTGAACTTATAGAATCCAAGGAACATTGAGAACAGTGGTCTGAAATTTGATCAAACTCTGTAAACAAATCATCACATGAAGCTGTATTAGATGAGAGGTTAGAAAATGAAGGTTGAACTTAAGTTGTTGATCCTGTATAGTGATCAGCATTGATTAGAGGATTCTCCTCATCTTGAGGTAGCTCATGTATTTCATCTGAGCTGAGTGCTTGCTCGGTTGTAGTTTTTCTACAAAAACGTTCTATCCAAGCAGGATCATTTTGTTTCGCAAGTACTCTTTCATAGTGATCTAACTGGTCTTGAATAGTATCTACATATTCATCAAGATCATATTCGATCTGACTTAATTCGTCTGGGTCAGTATTACTGACCTGGAGTAAGTTCCTATGAGACTCAATTACAGTCTTCACATGATCATATTTTTGGATGGCGTTCCCTATGTAACTTGCTAGTCTGTAGACGTCACCTGGGTCAGTTTCGACACAGAGATGACATTTCATAAGCAGTTTTTCTAGAGGACGTTGAAGAGCTGTCAAGAATCTTGCATTCCTTTCTAAAGGATTCATTCTTGCGGTAAATGGAGCCTGATAGGGCTTATGTAGCTAGTGGTATAGCTATGGTATCTGCTCCTTGATGTAGAGCAGGTATAAGTATTGACAGCCTGGTATTTCTTGAGGCTGGTTGTAATTTACCTCATTTAGAGGTTAGCTACCTACCTAATAATAAGCAACTAAGATTTGAGTGGTACCTTGGTCTCACTACAGGTGTTCCTCAGCTTAGCTCATCTAAATCAGCCTCGGATGGGTAGTGGACTTACAGTAACACTCAAAGACATACATAGAAATATGCAATAAAATAATTACACAATAAATGGTTAATCCCACCCTTGATAGGGTCAGCACAAAAGAATAATATATGTGTCACTAACTAGCTCAAGCCTAGTCGTGGGAATTTCTACTTAAGAAACTACAACTATATTTAGTCTATGCTTGTGCCAAATTCAGCACAATCACAGCCTAAATTGCTACCTAATGAAGGTTGGCAAAGATTATATTATGGTGCAGTAATGTGCAATAATTGTGCTGTGTTTTTGTTTTTTTTGTATTTTATATAATATACACTTGTGTAATTATGTGTATAAGAAATTAAATGAACACAAAAGGAATTAATTGTGTTTGGCAAGTATTCTACTGCCGTAAATATTATCTAACTCCTGAATGTACTCCTAATTGTGGAATAAAATATTATCAGGGTTAGTAATGATTAACTAGTATGAGATCAGTAATTTATATTAGTATACTGTATCCCTAAATGTTAATGATCCACTGACTTGAGTGAATCAGTAATTTTAACATGGATTCAGGCTATAATGGACGGTCTGCTGACAGCCATATATTGAAACATTGGTATAGCCTAAATGGTTAACACTTAATTGGTGTTGGTGATTAATATAAGGTTATGAGCTGTTGCTCCTGGTGACCTAAGGATTCTACTTCAGTATGAAGTGTAGGTCTAAATGTTGTGGGTAATTAGCTATGACCCACTAAAACTACCTTATACATGAGGTGAAAGTAGCAATATGTAAGTGTGATCTAGACTAACTGATGTGTTACACTGTTAGTTGACACAATTAATTAAATGGTTAGTCTAGCTTCTATCACACAAGGATTAGTTATTAATGATTAATATTTTAATTATAAATTTAATGCCTATCTGGTTCGATAAGGACCATAATGTGGGACAGTTGGGGCTTGAATCTGATTATTTAAATATTAATGTAGTAATTAAATTACGAAGGACCACCCGCTTTTATAGTAAAGAGGGAAACTGAGAATTTCTGATCATTAGATAATTCCTAGATGAACCAGTAACTATGGACAAAATACTAGAGAATATGATCATAGAAATAATTAATGGGCTGTATAATTAAATGAATCAAACCCTCAAACACCTACATTGGGGGGTTATTACTGGAAGTAAGTACGTCCAGGAACTAGTGTGGTTCGTTCACTAATCCAAATTATAATAATCTAATCCTAGGAATTATAGTGAAACTAATGTCATTACCATGAATGGGAACATAGATTATAAGTATAGTAATGATAGTCACAATAAACACACGTTAATCCAAAGAAATTCTGCATATAAGTAATTTCAGGAATTTCATTAATTAATACAAAGAAATCTTAGCTTAATGATGATTCCTTTATGTAAGCCACGACGATTCCTCTAATTCACTGGGCTCGGCTGGCTGACGAATGGGATGGATTAACATGGGAGAAGGCGGCAGGGAGAATTCTTCTCTCGTGCTGCAAAACAAATATTTACAGTAGCAACTAATTAAACTACTGAATCTCTATGTTCAAGAAATTAAGAGTTGCAGGTGATAAAAGGTAATCACCTGTGGTTTGGTGTTGGTATGCGTCGTCACGGTCAATCACCCAGCTACTACACTACACTTTACAAGATGCATCAAATAAAGAGAAGATACTTAGCTAATAAGGGCACTGTATAAGTTTTAAGATTGCCGAAATTCGCGCCCCAGGCTCTGGCTTCCGCTTATCCTGGATAATGGCGCGCTTCACTGGTCGGTCACGTGCAGTCAGGAACCAGATTAAAAGGCTCCCTATGTTACACCAGCACCAGTTGAAGATACCATCTGCAAGGTCGTTCACGCCTCACAGTGGCGACTCTCATCTGAGGATGGCCAACCTCTACCCTGATGGCTGGGTAATGGCGTCTCCTCGTGAGCACAATACGGGTAGGTCTGCCTCAGAGCTTCCCTCCACGTGTACTGGCAAGCCTCTCCAACCCACGCCGCGTCTCGCGTTCATTAGACAAATTATTGTCATGAATATCAGTATTTCTCGCATTTACGCTTGATATGTTGAAGACTGGACGGGTTTATTATTTAGAAGAGGATGATATTATTATTTGCCAATTTAGGGATAGTAAACATATAAGGGAGAGTAATTAATGTCTCCCCATGGCATTCACTCGTGACGTTAACTTTTATTACTAGATAATCGCTATGACTCCAACGCTCTATTCGGCTTTTAGTTGGAGGTCAATTCATCTGTAATTAATTATCATACAGAATGCCTTGGTTATAGAGAATCGAATTTAATTATCAGATACATTGGATATAATGTGTTTATTGTAATGAAATCTGATGCAATACTGGCGTCGGGTGACATGAGAATTCTAGCCTACTGCACAGATGAAATTATTAGTACATGAGAATTCTACGTGGTGTTAATTTTACTTACTACAATAATTAATAGAGTTAGTAATAAGCAATGAGAATACAACAGTGTTGTATTCGGTGTTGGAAATTCCCAACACTGCCAATGATAAAGCTCATCTCTCTCTCTCTCTCTCTCTCTCTCTCTGTTTAACGGCCTCAAATACCTGTCTGTTCTCTCTCTTCCTCTATGCTAGTGAAAGTATAAATCCTAAATGCTAAGCTCTTACCTCTCCCATAGACTTCCCATCCCATCCAAACGCTAAATACGTTATGACAAAATAACATAGGGCGGAGCTTGATGATGATTGTACGTCGCTCACTTAGGAGTGCACATCTCGTAGGAAGAGAGGAAGGATGGAGGAGCCAAAAAATTCTCCTTTCTCATACGTGATTGGCCAACACTCATCTACACACTCTCCTTTCCCATACTGGATTGTCATTCACTCTTCCTATCATAACAAGACATTTCTTCCAATTTCCTCTTTTCTTACTAACTCTATCATATGTATATGTCTTACATATCATACACCTATTTACCCTACATCTCTTCACCTTTTCATCTCACTTTAACTCCCGAAAACTCAAGGGCGGAGCGAAAATCACCCGCGTGCCAACGACGTTGCCCCCGCGATGATGGCGAGACCCCTGCACAAACAGCGATACCTTCCTCCTCACCTGGAACACTAGGTTTTTCAGGTGGAACACCTGGTGTTCCGGGTGGGGGCATCGCCATTGGCGTAAATCTCCCTATTGGGAGGACCATGAGTAGTAGTATTAGCAGTGATATATAACCCTCCACCAAACGAAAGAAGACCCAGGCAAAAGTATGACAAAAACTACATTGCAATTAACACGTAATTGAGAGAGCACCACTGTTGCCTGTAGAAATAGATCCGATTTGCACATCGTGGTTGGACTTCGATCATGGAAGGATAGATTGGGAAAAGAAGGAACTACATTCAGGTGAGGAAACATGGAGAGCGAAAGTGTTGGAAGTGGTGACTAGGAACTATTTAAGTCAGCATGTCAAGGAACCCAAATAAATGAGAGGCAACGAGAAACCAGCAATACTCGGTCTAGTCTTCACTCTGAATGACTCCGACATAAGGGAAATCAGTTTCGAAGCCACCGTGGGGAATGAGCGATCACAGTGTACTGATGTTTATCTGGTGGAAGTATAGGGTACAGAAAACAAAAGACCGCCATTCCGAAACTGAAACTCTGAAGAGATAAGAAAATTCCTAACAGATATAACTTGGGAAACAGAACTCAGAGGAAAAAGGCCCAAGACATGATGGACTACATCACACAGAAGTGTAAGGAGACAGCAACCAAATTCGTCCCAGTCCAGAAGGAAAAAAAATAAATGCAGATGAGAAACCCATGGTTTAACCATTGATGTAAGCTTGCAAAGCAACTAAGTACAAGTCCGTGGAGAAACTATAGAAATAATATGGCACTAGTGAGCAGAGAAAGACACCAGATCACCAGGAACGAATACGTCAAAGTGAGAAGAGAGGCAGCAAGACAATATGAAGATGACATAGCAAGCAGGACAAAGACTCCACCTAAATTGCTGCATAACCACACCAGGAGAAAAATATTAGTGAAGGAAAAGGTAATGAAACTGAGGATAGGAGTAGACAAATTCACTCCAAACGCCAAGGAAGTGTGCAAAGAACTCAATAAAAACTTCCAGGAGGTCTTCACAGTAGAACAATTTGAAGTTCCAGAGATAAGAGGAGGGAATATCTAACCAAACACAACTAGATGAGTTTGTGATTACCAGCAGGCAGGTGAGGAAGCATCTGCTAGAGTTAGAAGTGACAAGGCTTATTGGCCAGGATGGAACCTCACCTTGGTTACTTAAGGAAAGAGTGGAAGCTCTGTGCCAGCTACTCGCCATGGTGTACAACAAATGAAAGGTGAACTGGTAAAAAGGTGAACTACCAAAAATTTGAAAGAACACTAATGTAGTCCCGAAATTCAAGAAGGGAAAGAGACAGGAGGCACTGAACTACAGGCCAGTGTCACTAACCTGCATAACATTCAAAATGACAGAGAATATTTTGCGAAAAAAGCTAGTGGAAATCTGGAGAACTTTGTAACACAACATAAGCATGGGTTCATGGATGGCAAATTATGCAGGACATGATCAATTGAATTCGACGACCAGGCAAAAAAAATCATGCAAGAAAGAAAGGGGATGGGCAGACTGTATATTTTTGGATTGCCAGAAAGCTTTTGACACAGTACCACACTAGAGACTAGTGTGCTAACTGGAGATACAAGCAAGAATGAAAGGGAAGATACTCCACTGGATAAGGGAGTACCTAAACAATAAACAACACAAGACAGCGAGTCACTGTCAGGGGGTGAGGTCTCGGAGTGGCAAGTCGTCACCAGTGGAATCCCTCAGGGATAAGTACTTGGACGTATACTGTTCCTGATATATGTAAATGATTTTCTCGAATGAATTGACTCGTTCCTCTCAATGCTTTCTGATGATGCAAATATTATGAGGAGGATTAAGACAGATGAAGATAATATGAGGCTACAAGATGACCTAAAGAAATTGAAGGAGTGGTCCAACAAACGGCTATTAAAGTTCAACCCAAGTAAATGTAATGTAATGAAACTAGGTGGAGGAAACAGGAGGCCAGACACAAGATACCGAATGGGAGATGAAATCTTTCACGAAACAGAGAGAAAGAGCTAAGAGTTTTTATTATGCCAAACCTGTTCCCTGAAGCCCACTTCAAAAAAATAATATCGGCGGCATATGTGAGGATAGCTAACATCAGAACTGCCTTCAGAAACCTGTGTAAGAATCTTTCAGAAACTTTTTTTTACGAATATAAGTGTTTTCTTCTGTATGGTAGATGAAGTAATGCAAAGGTAATAAAGGAATTACTATGGGGTGCACCTAGGGATATTTACTAACACACTTACCTCCATCATCTATCTCTGTTTCTCTATGCAAACGATGAGCTACAATAACGTTGCTGAAGATATGATGACCAAACGAAACACCAGAAATAGAAGAAACGACGACGTTTCGGTCTATGCTGAAGTGTGGTTTGGTCATCATATCTTCCTCCCTTTCTTTCCTTTCTTTGTCTGCCTCTTCCTGTCTTTGTCTCTCTTCCTCCAGCTGCCCTGCTTGAGAAAGTGTTTATAAGAATTATTCCCTGTACACACACCGCTCAGAGGAATGTTTGTAAATGCGATTTTAATTTGCTAATAATTATTCTTTCCCCTGCCAACACTCAAGGTCAGGTTAGGTTAGGATTCCTTAAGGTGAATACCATTCAAGACATCTAACAGGTGAATTGCAGTGTTGAAACTGAACAATAACAAACAATGAAACGAGAAAGTTGAGGCATCAGCTTAACACCAGTGCTTCCTTGCGATGGCGGCAACGGCAGTGGTGGTGCTCGGGTGGACGGCAGGTATAAGGTGATGGATGACAGACTGCTTTATTGCAGGGTCACTGAGACATCCGGCGTTAGTAAACTAATTGTAAAACCGGAGACGAATATCGAGGCTAGAAAACTTTGGAACCCTGTGGGGACTTTTGTTAAGCCTAAAGCCCAGGAACACTATGAGGATTCCATTTTAAGTTTACAGGAAAACTTTGCATTAAAGACTATAGCCAAGGAAGTTTATATTGAAATCTATGGCCTAGGGAGTTTGCATTCATTGGCCCAGGGAATCCATTTAAATCTACAGTGTAGGAAGTTTATATTAAAGACTACAGCCTAGGTGTGGGATATCTGGGGCTTGACTCATATATTCAATTGTTTATTTAGTGGATTTAATAAATCGAAGGACCACCCACCTTTGAGAAAAGAGGGAAAACTAATATAAGTGATCATTAGAATATCACTAGAGAACCAGTGTCTATGGATAATCATTAAAGGAATAATCACTTGAAATAATGAATGGACTGTATTATTAATTAATTAAAGTCAGAGCCTCAAAGACCTACATTGGGGGGGGGTATTTCTAGAAATTCATATATATCTAGGAACCAGTGTGGTTCACCACCAGTTCATTGTTGAGTAAATGATATAATATATCTAAGCTATTATAGATTCAAAATATGAGAACTCAAGTTGTGAATATTAAAGATCATGAATTACTGAGCAACAGTCAGAGCAAAACACATTAATTACCAATCATCACTTCTGGTAATAATCTGTTCAATGCAAAGATTCTACAGGAATTATTTAAGAATCAATAATCATATTAAATAAATTTGTACGAAAAGATGTCTTAGCTTTAAGACGATTTCTGTAACATCATTTCGTCATTCGTCCTGGTGGTCACAGGATCTACACAAAGAAAGAACTCGAGGTGAATATCACGAATGATGAGAAATAACTTGATGACTCCTCGTATACACGCTGAAATCAGAGAAATTTAAGTAGCATTTGAATAGGCTACGTTTATTTTCAATATTCATGAAAACGGAGGAAATTGTCGAAATTTTACTAACGTTGTATATTGGGTATCCTCGCTATATGACGACAGACTACTCACAAATATATAATCTAGGATGATGCATCAAACGAGAAACATATACTTAACATGAGCGTATTAAATACTGAGGTCTGCCAAAACCGCATCAGCCAGTCCCTGACGTCCACTGAAGTGTACGTGTAATTACGGGTCTTGGCTTCAATTGTTGACGCGTTATTAACTGGCTGGGCACTATAGAACACGTGGATAAGTAATTATTAACTGTTGACCGAGTATCAACGTAATTCTTGCCGATAAATTCCCCAGTCACTACCAGGTGTCTCGCCACTCTTCATGCCAGGGATGCCTTCTCCCACACAATGGCGTCGCCGCCTCCCTCAACCCGTCTTTCGCATTCACCACAGAAATTATTAATCACGAGTAATTCTTTTCCGCGCAATTATGGATGAAATACGTTAATGAGAACTGGGTTGCAATTATAGGGATTACAATATTATCATATTCTCGTTTTATGGTGTCAAACGAGAAATGGAGAAGATTTTATTTTCTCCATGGCATTCGTATGTAACAGAAAACACTGCTACTACATAACAATTTTAGTTCATAACTCTCGGTTTGAGATTATTGGGAGTTATATTATCCGTAAGTAATTATTACACGGAATACTGATAATTTTAGAGAACCACATTAAATTCTCTAACCCATTGGTAATAAATGTGTCTAACTGGACATTATCTGACGCAATGTTGCTACTCGATTTCATGAGAATTCTAGCATTAATACGCAGATGAAATGGTTAATTTATGTTGACACTACCATTAGTGAAATTAGTAACTACTGTAGTTAGTATATAATGATAGTGATTTATTATAATACAATAGTTGTTTATTAGTGTTGGAAATTTCCAACATAACTCCAGGGGGAGAAAACTCGGGTCGCATTGCAATGTTGAGTACTGACGTACCTATCCCGAAGTTAATATTAATGTTAGTATGTTAATACACACATAATGGATGTTCCGTAATTGTCAAGGACATACAAGAATTTTAAGTCTTGTAAAGGAACTCATGTTGAATGAAACATGGAGAAACTCATAGATACTCTAGATGAAATAATGTTATAGTTGATAGCCTATACAAACAAATTAAGGATTAAATCATACAATTTAAAGTAACTGAGAATCCACTGTGAGATGAATATTTTGGGTCATGGTAACTTGTAACTGATTTGGTACTTGACATCACAACACAGCATCATCATGATTACTCAAATTGCATGTGAAATTATTTGCTCTTAGTCAGAGCTATAATAGGCTTGTAGTTTCCGTTTGCATTGTTGAGCAGCATCTCTAGTGGGGCGGGTGCTGGGTGGATCAGAATTGTTGTCCTCGGAAACTGTTGGTGAAGCTGGTTCTGATAAACACTCTCGTTCTGCTAATTCGAGAGGTACCAACTTCTCTAAGGTTTTTAGGGTAGTAGTGCCTCGGCATAAAACCCGTACTACTCTCTGGATGCCTTGGTGATCTGGGTGGATAGCAACAATTTTGTCTATAGGCCATTCTGACCTTGGTCAATCACTGTCAACCAATACTAGGCCTCCTGGTTTAAGTTGAACTTTATTATATGGGCTCGAAGCTCCATAGTGGTACTCTCATAGAGCTGTGAGGTACTCTCGAGTCCACACCTCATTCCACCTTTCAATTACTCTCGAGAGATGTTGGTAACTTTCTACTAAGTCACTCCTGGTTACATGGGAAGGGTAGACGGGGTCCTCTTCTGCCAAAGGTATCAGAGGACTCAGCATGCCTCCATGTACTAAATGTGTGGGACTCAGAGGTTCTCTCTGTGAGAAATCATCTGATAGGTAAGTTAATGGGCGATTGTTGACTCGCGCCTCAATTTCCATGACTAGTGTTTGGAGTTCGGAGTAATTAATTTTGTGTCGATGCAAGGTCTTCCTTAAACATTTCTTGACAGTCCCTATCATACGTTCGTAGAACCCACCTTGCCAGGGGGCTCTGGGAGCAATAAATTTCCAGTGGCATTGCCGTCTGTGCAGGACAGACTGCACTTCTGGATGATTCCATATCTCTCATAGGCAGGCTTCTCCTGCCACAAAATTTGAACCATTATCAAATATCATTAGTTTGGGACAGGATCTGCGAGCTGCAAATCTACGAAAAGCTTGGATGAAGGCTTCGGCACTCATGTCAAAAGTAACTTCTAGATGTACGCCCCGTGTGGTAGCACACGTGAAGAGGCAAATATAAGCTTTCACTGGTATCTTACCTGGATTGCCAATGAGAAGCAAGGCTCCTGTGTAATCGACACCAGTGGTCTCAAAGGGACGAAGATGAACTACTCTCTCCTTAGGGAATGGTGGAGGTCCTGGGTAAGGACACACTCGAGCGTCGTATCTTTTACAGATCACACAGAACTTAATTATTGATTTGACAGTTTGACGACCTTGAGGAAGCCAATATTTCTGTCTGAGGTCGGTGAGTGTCTAACACTCCACCATGCAAAGTACCATATTGATGGTGATGCAAAACTAGAAGTTTTGTAATAATGTGGTGACATGGTAGAAGGATCGGATTCCTTGTATCCAAATAAATTTTTGCATGAAGCAGACGTCCTCCACACCTTAATATATTATGAGTTTTGGTATCATACCAGATACCTAGAGACTTGGTTAATTTATCTGGAAGATTTTCATATTCACTTCCATATGTCTCTTGTTGTGCCCGTTTGATCCAGTAGAGGATAGGATTGGGAAACTTATGTCTGATTCCTATCTTAGCAAGAAAATCAAACACATGTGCTGTCACTCCTAATAACTTACTCAAGTTAGAATAATTGTGAGGATTAATAGCTGAGATTCGATGAGGTTCTGGTTCTTTCATGGGAGTAGTGATATTGGTCACTATGACTTGTGGCTTCTGTTTGGGCCAATGACCACTAACAAGCCATAAAGGTCCATTAAACCACATCGAAGACTTGATTAGTTGTTTTAATGTTAACCCTAGTGATAAGTAATCTGCAGGATTGTCCTTAGTGGGGACATGTCTGAATTTATATCCAGCAGATAATTCATGAGTTTCCCTAACGCGATTACTAACGTAGGGAGTTTTATTGTTGTTATTTCTTACCCATTGTAAGACTGCCTCATTGTCTGACCACACGACGATTTCACCAAAGTGGATATTATTGAGTGTCTTGGTCAGGCAATGAGCCAATCTTACTCCCACCAGCTATGCAGTTAACCCCATTTGAGGTAAAGATCTCTTCTTGATTGGAGAAACTCTTGCTTTAGATGTGAGCAAAATTGATTGTGCACTATTAACTAAGTAGGCTGCAGCGCCATACGCTTTGCCAGAGGCATCGCAAAAAACGTGCAAATTTGTGGGTAAGTTTTCTCCTGAAGCATTACGAGGAAATTTCAAAACACCTAATTGATTGAAATCCGTTGTGAGTATCTGCCATTTATCTTGCAACTCAATTGGCAACAGATCATCCCATCCCATATGTTTCTGCCAGCATTCCTGCATGAGGAGTTTGCCCCTTATTAATATAGGACTAAGTAAGCCTAAAGGGTCAAATGGTTGACTGACATACGAGAGTAATTTTCTCATGGTAAGGGATGAATTATTGGTTTGTACTGACTTGACATTCATCTCGTCAGTACCTGTGTTCCATTCCACACCCAGAACTTTTAATTGATTAGGCACCTGATTACCCGGAAATTCTTTCTTGATTTTCTGGTTTAATGATTTATTGTTTGAGGCCCACGATTGTAGTGGCAAATTGGCTCCTAATAACTCACGGTTAGCCTCATGGTAGATTTCTACCAATTTGGATTTGTCATTTGTAGTTCCCTGGAAATTATCGACATACAAGTTGTCACTGATCTCTGTTTTATAAGGGCTATTTGACTTCCTCAAATTTGTATCTAATGTGGTTTGAAGTAAAAACGGAGAGGAAGTCGCTCCGAATAGCACAGAGGCCAATCGGTAGGTTATGACATCATTGTCAGGATCCAGTGGGTCCTTAATCCAGAGAAATTTGGTGTAATTACGATCCTCTTCTTGCAAGCCTACTCTAAGGAAAGCTTTACTGATATCAGCAGTATAAGTGAAAATACCAGTGCGGAATTGTAATAGTACATCATGTAGCCTTTGTGTTAGGCTAGGTCCCGTTTGGAGACATTCATTCCAGGACACGCTGTTTGGCTTCACTTTGGCACTACAGTTGAAAACAATATGTATTGGCGTTGTCAATGAATCTTTCACCACAGCGTGATGGGGTATATAGTGACCTATTTTTCGGTCATCATTATCAACAACTTCGATAAATTTACTATTGAGTTGTTGTTGAATTAATTGATGATACATGTTCAGTTTGTCTGGCTGTTTCTTCAGCCATATTAATTGAGACTGTAATTGAGAGGCTGCCATGAAATAATTAACTGGAAGTTGTGGATGATTCAACTTCCATGGTAGTCTCACCCAGTATTGTTTGTCCTTATAGACAACTGTATCCAGATATTGCTGGTAAGTCCACATATCATCAGGGCTTGGTTGTTCAGGGACAATACCTAAAGTGTCTAAATCCCACAGACGATGTACAGGTGGATCAGACTCATTATCTTCAGATATTTCTCTGAAATGTAGGGGTGACTGTTCCAAGCCTAGTCATGCTACTATTGTATTGTTAGATTGTTGGTTGGTTGATGCTGGGTTTTGTTGGTAAAGCACCGGTCCAGTAAGCAACTTGCCTCCAGCAGATGACAACAAATTCATTCCATGTTGTCTGGTGTATCCCGTTATAAATTTACATGGTCAGCGCCTATAAGTATACCAACATCAATGAGGCAGTCAGAATTTATTTTGTAGTCTGCTAGCCTCATGCGGTTTCGTTTAAGATATCTCGCAGTGCGAGCTAGTCCTGTGACCTGCAGGTCTGAAGGAAGTTTATCTACTACTACCGCTTGTATTGGACTAGTGGAAGATCCAAGTCTCACTAACACCTTGACTACTTGGTATTCACGAGGTCCACTATTAGTCAAGAACCCCGAAATATTCAGTCTCACACTTTTGGCAGGTTTTAATTTTAACTGCTCGACTAATTGTTGTGTGATAAAGGTTTCCTGTGATCCTTGATCAATGAGACCTCTTGTGGTAACTCTAGATTTTCTGTCAATTAGTTTAAGTTGAGCTGTAGGCAGAGTGGTATTATTGCCTGACTCAGTAGCAAGTACATTTATTTCTTGATGTACCTAGCAATATTGTACTGTGGTAGAATTCAAAGAATTCTCCCCAGTTGTCATAGATTGTGTAGAAGTTTTTCTACATAAGGTATAATGATGTACACCTTTGTTGCATCTATTGCATAACCGTAGTTGCACTACACATTTACTGGGATCATGAGAACCCATGCACTATGTACATCTGTGTAATTCTTGTAGCCGTTTAATCCTGGTATTAAAGTTAGGATAAACAGTGCATTTGTAGGTGACGTGTTCTTGATCACAGAACAGACACTTTCTCTCTTTGGCTGAATTTGTCCTTTTAGTAGACATATCAGTTGTAACGTCAGAGGGAGATACAGAATAAATACCTACTCTACCACTCCTTTTTCCAGTGGATGGAGTAATCTTAGGTTTGAATTTATTGGACTTATTCAAAGTCGATTTGGGTTTGACTGAGTTGTCAATATTAGGTGGGTTATGATGAGAGTTAGTAGAGAAGTTTGAAACACTCTTCCCATCTTGGTTGGCTCTTTGTCTTTCGACTAAGGTATGTAAACCTTCTGTAATTTCATTTAAGGTCAGAAAGGTTTTGTTATACATAGTACACAATTTATCTAAAGTTTCTCTTGGTAATTTGCGCCTTACAACTACCTTTGTCATCCATTCAGCAGTCTGAATTTGGACTATAAGGCTTAAGGTCTTGAGTAAAGATACTAACTCTAGTCTGAAAGTTTGGAGAGAATCTGTAGAATTATTAGCAGATGGTAAATCCAGCAATTTTTGAACTAAGATAGTAGTAGTTCTCATCTTGTTATCGTAGTTGTTCTTAAGCAATTGAACAGCTAGGGTGTAACCATCACTGGTTAGTGTTATGTTAGAGATTACCTTCAAGGCTTCATTTCGTCACAAGCCTTGTAAATAAGTGAACTTGGTTGTTTGAGGGATGTTAGCTCTAGAGTCTACTGCATCCACGAATTTACTTCAGAAATCATCCCATCTCTCATTCTCGTGACCAGAGAATGTGGGTATATTGATCTGAGGTAATTTGACATCAGGATCTGGATGTGCAGTAGAGGCTGTTGTTAATTTGTTTTTAACAATTTTCCTTTTAAAGGGTTGAAGCTTAGCCTGTATATCATCTTCTTACTGGGCTAAATCATTTACAATATCCTCAAGTTCAGTTTCACCTATTGAAGTTTTGTAAAGTTCAGTCAAATACAGATTCATATGTTGATTAATATGCGCGAATTTGCCTTCAGCAACTTGAAGAAAGTCTTCTAATTCAAGGTAGTCAACAGGTGACTGTTGTGACAGATTTTGACATTTGGTAATCTGTCGGGTCAAATGACCTTTCTGACCGATAAGGGTCCCTTTCATTTTGTCAGCCGTTTCCATCTTGCTGGGTAAGGGCTGGTCTGACAGTAAATAGTTGTTACTGATGTAACTGGGATATTGACTCATTCAATGGAGTTCAATATCAATATAATAGCCTAATGTATTTGAATAGACTATACTACCTCGTTCAGAGGTTAATTTACCTACCTAACAATAAGTAACTAAGGATTTTGAGCAGTGCTTGAACTTCACCATTAACTTTCTTCCGGCTAGCTCATCTTTATCACCATTAGATGTAATGGTGATCATTCAGCAGCACTCAAAATGCATACACACAAATAATGAGTACACAAACAATTAATACGGATATACTCTAATTAGAGTTACCCTAAGGTTAAATCCCACCCTTGATAGGGTCAGCACAAGAATGAAAAATGTATGTACTACTAACTAGCTCAAGACTTGTTGTAAGAATTTCTACCTAAGAAACTACAAATTTATTTAGTCTGCCTTTGTGCCAAATTCAGCACAATCACAGCCTAAATTCCTACCTAATAAAGGTTGGCATAGATTAATTTGTGGTGCAGTAATGTGAAGATATAGTTGTGCTGTATTTTTGTTTATTTTTAGATTTTATAGTTTATATAAGTGTGCACTTGCACACACAGGTGAAAATACAATTATGTACAATTAATTTTGGCTTGCCAGCCACAGCCTTTTATGGTGATTGATTGTGTTGATCAATTTGTCAACTACATGTGACCTAGACTTACCTGACAGGTGTACACCATCTCTTGCCAGGTTTTGTCTGTATGGTCTGGCTGTAAATTAAATGTAAGTGGCATCCAATCGTACTCTCTTCCTCAGCCTAAAGTTTATATATTTGGCAGCTCTTTGGTAATATTCTGGGCTCACTCCCCAACGATTATTATTGCTCAGTTGGCGAGGTTCCACCAATGTGAACACTACTGAACTGCTAACAAGTTTAAATGAGGAAATTATTGTTTTAAGGTGATTAATTACCTCAGCTGGGTGTCGAGTAGGATGGATGTCATTACCACTTAAATAAATAATAGTTAGATGGTGAGGCCACACTAATGCAGGTGTTAATGTGGAATTATTATAGAAGTTATGAGCTGTTGCTCCTGGTGACCTGAAGATTCTTACCTCAGTGTGAGGTATAGGTCTGAGTGTTGTGGGCAATTGACTGTGTCCCACGAGTGCTACTTTCTACATGAGGTATAAGCAGCAAATAAATTGGTGTGGATTAGGCTAACCTATGTGGTACACTGCCGGTAGCCATAATTAATAAAATGTGGTTAGTCTAGACTACTTCACACGGTGATTAGTTATGACTACTTAGTATACATCCGGTTCGAAGGACCATAATGTGGGATATCTGGGGCTTGACTCATATATTCAATTATTTACTTATTGGATTTAATAAATCAAAGGACCACCCACCTTTAAGAAAAGAGGGAAAACTAATAGAAGTGATCATTAGAATATCACTAGAGAACCAGTGTCTATGGATAATCATTAAAGGAATAATCACTTGAAATAATGAATGGACTGTATTATTAATTAAGTAAAGTCGGAGCCTCAAAGTCAGATCAAAGATCCTCGCTATATGACGGCAGACTACTCACAAATATATAATCTAGGATGATGCATCAGACGAGAAACATATACTTAACATGAGCGTATTAAATACTGAGGTCTGCCAAAACCGCATCAGCCAGTCCCTGACGTCCACTGAAGTGGACGTGTAATTACGGGTATTGGCTTCAATTGTTGACGCGTTATTAACTGGCTGGGCACTATAGAACGCGTGGACAAGTAATTGTTAACTGTTGACCGAGTATCAACGTAATTCTTGCCGATGAATTCCCCAATCACTACCACATGTCTCGCCACTCTTCATGCCAGGGATGCCTTCTCCCGCACAATGGCGTCGCCGCCTCCCTCAACCCGTCTCTCACATTCACCACAGAAATTGTTATTCACGAGTAATTCTTTTCCGCGCAATTATGGATGTAATACGTTAATGAGAACTGGGTTGCAATTATAGGGATTTAAATATTATCATATTCTCATTTTATGGTGTCAAACGAGAAATGGAGAAGATTTTATTTTCTCCATGGCATTCATACGTAACAGAAACGACTGCTACTACATAACAATTTTAGTTCATAACTCTTGGTTTGAGATTATTGGGAGTTATATTATCCGTAAGTAACTATTACACGGAATACTGATAATTTTAGACATCCACATTCAACTCTCTAACCCATTGGTAATAAATGTGTCTAACTGGACATTATCTGACGCAATGTTGCTACTCGATTTCATGAGAATCCTAGCATTAATACGCAGATGAAATGGTTAATTTATGTTGACACTACCGTTAGTGAAATTAGTAACTACTGTAGTTAGTATATAATGATAATGATTTATTATAATACAATAGTAGTTTATTAGTGTTGGAAATTTCCAACACTAGGACACACATTTAAGTCAACGGCACAATTAGTTTTTACTCAAGTCTATGACCTAGGAAGTTTACATTAAGGTTTATGACCCAGGAAAATTACATTAAAGTTTATGGCCTAGGAAGTCTATTTCAGTCTAAACCCTAAGATCGCAATTTAAGTCAACAGGTTGGGATGTTTACATTTAAAGCTAAAGGAATTATATATAAATCTACCGGAATTTCATATCTCATCTCTCTTCCCCAAAACAAAAACGGGTCTTCTACGTCGTATCATTAAAATTTTGCACAAAAAGTATACGGGAAGAAAGTTTACATTGCAATCTACAGGAGGTTTACACATAAGATTATGGCAATTTCAAGCTTCATCTCACACTAAAATTGTTAAATGCCAAGTCTATATCATACCATATAAAAAATATAGGAAAAGTCTATATCTAGAGAGAGAGAGAGAGAGAGAGAGAGAGAAGAGAGAGAGAGAGAGAGAGAGAGAGAGAGAGAGGTGAGAGAGGAGAGAGGTAGAGGATAGAGAGCGAGAGGAGATAGAGAGGGGGACACCTGCAGTGGGGGGGGAAATATAGAGGGAGAGAGAGAGAGAGAGAGAGAGAGAGAGAGAGAGAGAGAGAGAGAGAGAGAGAGAGAGAGAGAGAGAGAGAGAGAGGGGGGGGGAGAGAAAGGGGGGAGAAAGAGAGGAGAGGAGAGAAAGGGGGGAGAGGGAGAAGGGGAGAGAGAGAGAGAGAGGGGGGGGGAGGTGCATGTGTGTGTGTATGGGGGGGGAGGTGGAAGAGAGGGAGGGGATGCTGAGGGTGCGTGGAGCAGATTAGTGCGGAAGGGTTATGGGAGGGGGAGGGCCCTATGGTTTTGAGGCTGTGTGTGTACTGTTGGTGATATGGTGGGAAGGGGTGGGGATGAGAGAAGAGGGAAGAATTGTCTCGGTGTAGGGTGCAGTGTTTTTCACACTTGGGTGTCAGAAAACTAGTTCCCACATGAGCTGAACATTTCCCTTGAGGTTCGTTTCCGTTTGCTAACTTATATCTTAAACTAACTATTAAAAAGTAATAAACACTGCACACCGCTTGACTGACTTTTCGAGAGGCCTTACCTTACCGCCAATTCAAAACAGCCCACAGCACAAACAGGTCTTAAGAGTACTATTCACATTCGAGTGTAGGCCTGCTGTCTCCATCCACGCAGCTGCCAGGAGTAGGTCCCTCCAACTTGTCGCTAGATATCACCAGTACTCTGTTTCTTGTTCCTCTTCGCACCGATATAGTTCTAATGCTACACATATAGAATCAATTCTTCACTATCCTATTCACTATTTGTTATGATTCTCACTATCACATCTAGTTGTGTACACTCTGGCCAAGCAGTGGCCCACGTGCTTGCCCTGGCACTTTCCTGAAGAAAGCTTTCCTGAAAGTAAAAAAAAAAATAGGAAGAAGAAAACCACCTTGTAAGCTACAAAGAAATAAAATAGATGTAAGCATGTATATAATGTTACTTAAGATAGATAGATAGATAGATAGATAGATAGATAGATAGATAGATAGATAGATAGATAGATAGATAGATAGATAGATAGATAGATAGATAGATAGATAGATAGATAGATAGATCAAATAATAATAATAATATGCCTGTGTGAATAAAATAATTTAAAAATAATAATAATAGGTTGACTGTGCCTAAGGAAGATGAATATTGGAGGTGTAATGCTATGTCTATTCATATGGTTTAATAAACTGTTTAGTAACGTGATGTTTATTTTATTTAAAGAAGGTAGAGTGAATAGTCTCCAACTACGGGAATGAATGGATGGTTAAATAACTGCTAGTAAGGCTGTGTCTTTTTTTTAATTACTTGCTGGTAATGATGGATTACTCGGTTAAATAAACTGCTAGTAAGGTTGTGTCTGTTTTTAATTACCTGATGTGAACAGTCTCCAACTAAGAACGTGGATAGATTGATGAATAAGTTGGTAGGAACGCTATGTGATTTAACTCGGCTGCATGAACTACTGTATATCAGCTGTATAAAATTGTGAACTCCTTGGTTGGTTAGTTTTTTTGGTTAAAATAAATGTATATGATTATATGTAACAGACAATCAAACAAACAAACTAGTCTCTGGACCTGTGTTTATTTGTAAAGTTGACTGTTTATTTTGAATGGAAAGGAAATGAAGCATTAAAATGGTCTGGCTTGAACACATACTCACTAATTACCACACAAACCAATAATATACTATGCATGCCCTTGGCTGGATGAAGAGAGAGAGAGAGAGAGAGAGAGAGAGAGAGAGAGAGAGAGAGAGAGAGAGAGAGAGAGAGAGAGAGAGAGAGAGAGAGAGAGAGAGAGAGAGAGAGAGAGAGAGAGAGAGAGAGAGAGAGAGAGAGAGAGAGAGAGAGAGAGAGAGAGAGTATATGACCCCTCATCTCTCTTCCCTGCTAAATAAAAAAAAAATCCAGTTAGTGCTTTAAATACATTATACAATCTAGTCGAAGCAAAGAAAGAAATTGTCTAAACTTTAGTCAGTGTGAGAAACCACGAATTACCTTTGCTGTCGAAGAAGAAGAAGAAGAGAGAGAGAGAGTAAACAGAGTGGTTTAGTGGTCTGTGTGTGTGACACGTGTCCAACACACTTGGGCGGTGGGTGGCAGTGGACACGTACCGGCGGGGACGATGAGGAGCGCCAACCGCATTGACCGTATGATACCTATACCCCTCCTAATACCACCTTACCTACTCAGTAGCAAGCTCTCTCTCTCTCTCTCTCTCTCTCTCTCTCTCTCTCTCTCTCTCTCTCTCTCTCTCTCTCTCTCTCTCTCTCTCTCTCTCTCTCTCTCTCTCTCTCTCTCTCTCTCTCTCTCTCTCTCTCTCTCTCTCTCTCTCTCTCTCTCTCTCTCTCTCTCTCTCTCTCTCTCTCTCTCTCTCTCTCTCTCTCTCTCTCTCTCTCTCTCTCTCTCTCTCTCTCTCTCTCTCTCTCTCTCTCTCTCTCTCTCTCTCTCTCTCTCTCTCTCTCTCTCTCTCTCTCTCTCTCTTTCTCTCTCTCTCCAGCTAAGCGGCGGCTGAGTGACTGGGTTTCTGGCAAGCTCTCTGTCTGACTGTCTGTCTAACTGCTGGTGGTGGTGGTGAGCTCCTCTCCTATCTGTGTGTGAAAGGCGTTCATTTTCATTTCCTTCCTGCCAATGATAAAGCTCATCTCTATCTCTCTCTCTCTCTCTCTCTCTCTCTCTGTTTAACGGCCTCAAATACCTGTCTGTTCTCTCTCTTCCTCTATGCTAGTGAAAGTTATAAATCCTAATTGCTAAGCTCTTACCTCTCCCATAGACTTCCCATCCCATCCAAACGCTAAATACGTTATGACAAAATAACATAGGGCGGAGCTTGATGATGATTGTACGTCGCTCACTTAGGAGTGCACATCTCGTAGGAAGAGAGGAAGGATGGAGGAGCCAAAAAATTCTCCTTTCTCATACGTGATTGGCCAACTCTCATCTACACACTCTCCTTTCCCATACTGGATTGTCATTCACTCTTCCTATCATAACAAGACATTTCTTCCAATTTCCTCTTTTCTTACTAACTCTATCATATGTATATGTCTTACATCTCATACACCTATTTACCCTACATCTCTTCACCCTTTCCTCTCACTTTAACTCCCGAAAACTCAAGGGCGGAGCGAAAATCACCCGCGTGCCAACGACGTTGCCCCCGCGATGATGGCGAGACCCCCGCACAAACAGCGATACCTTCCTCCTCACCTGGAACACTAGGTGTTTCAGGTGGAACACCTGGTGTTCCGGGTGGGGGCATCGCCATTGGCGTAAATCTCCCTATTGGGAGGACCATGAGTAGTAGTATTAGCAGTGATATATAACCCTCCACCAAACGAAAGAAGACCCAGGCAAAAGTATGACAAAAACTACATTGCAATTAACACGTAATTGAGAGAGCACCACTGTTGCCTGTAGAAATAGATCCGATTTGCACATCATGGTTGGACTTCGATCATGGAAGGATAGATTGGGAAAAGAAGGAACTACATTCAGGAGAGGAAACATGGAGAGCGAAAGTGTTGGA
Organism: Procambarus clarkii; assembly: GCF_040958095.1. Lineage (NCBI taxonomy): Eukaryota > Metazoa > Arthropoda > Malacostraca > Decapoda > Cambaridae > Procambarus > Procambarus clarkii. The sequence continues at coordinate 25,559,420 of NC_091166.1, read as the reverse complement.
AGTGGTGACTAGGAACTATTTAAGTCAGCATGTCAAGGAACCCAAATAAATGAGAGGCAACGAGAAACCAGCAATACTCGGTCTAGTCTTCACTCTGAATGACTCCGACATAAGGGAAATCAGTTTCGAAGCCACCGTGGGGAATGAGCGATCACAGTGTACTGATGTTTATCTGGTGGAAGTATAGGGCACAGAAAACAAAAGACCGCCATTCCGAAACTGAAACTCTGAAGAGATAAGAAAATTCCTAACAGATATAACTTGGGAAACAGAACTCAGAGGAAAAAGGCCCAAGACATGATGGACTACATCACACAGAAGTGTAAGGAGACAGCAACCAAATTCGTCCCAGTCCAGAAGGAAAAAAAATAAATGCAGATGAGAAACCCATGGTTTAACCATTGATGTAAGCTTGCAAAGCAACTAAGTACAAGTCCGTGGAGAAACTATAGAAATAATATGGCACTAGTGAGCAGAGAAAGACACCAGATCACCAGGAACGAATACGTCAGAGTGAGAAGAGAGGCAGCAAGACAATATGAAGATGACATATCAAGCAGGACAAAGACTCCACCTAAATTGCTGCATAACCACACCAGGTGAAAAATATTAGTGAAGGAAAAGGTAATGAAACTGAGGATAGGAGTAGACAAATTCACTCCAAACGCCAAGGAAGTGTGCAAAGAACTCAATAAAAACTTCCAGGAGGCCTTCACAGTAGAACAATTTGAAGTTCCAGAGATAAGAGGAGGGAATATCTAACCAAACACAACTAGATGAGTTTGTGATTACCAGCGGGCAGGTGAGGAAGCATCTGCTAGAGTTAGAAGTGACAAAGCGTATTGGCCAGGATGGAACCTCACCTTGGTTACTTAAGGAAAGAGTGGAAGCTCTGTGCCAGCTACTCGCCATGGTGTACAACAAATGAAAGGTGAACTGGTAAAAAGGTGAACTACCAAAAATTTGAAAGAACACTAATGTAGTCCCGAAATTCAAGAAGGGAAAGAGACAGGAGGCACTGAACTACAGGCCAGTGTCACTAACCTGCATAACATTCAAAATGACAGAGAATATTTTGCGAAAAAAGCTAGTGGAAATCTGGAGAACTTTGTAACACAACATAAGCATGGGTTCATGGATGGCAAATTATGCAGGACATGATCAATTGAATTCGACGACCAGGCAAAAAAAAAAATCATGCAAGAAAGAAAGGGGATGGGCAGACTGTATATTTTTGGATTGCCAGAAAGCTTTTGACACAGTACCACACTAGAGACTAGTGTGCAAACTGGAGATACAAGCAAGAATGAAAGGGAAGATACTCCACTGCATAAGGGAGTACCTAAACAATAAACAACACAAGACAGCGAGTCACTGTCAGGGGGTGAGGTCTCGGAGTGGCAAGTCGTCACCAGTGGAATCCCTCAGGGATAAGTACTTGGACGTATACTGTTCCTGATATATGTAAATGATTTTCTAGAATGAATTGACTCGTTCCTCTCAATGCTTTCTGATGATGCAAAAATTATGAGGAGGATTAAGACAGAGGAAGATAATATGAGGCTACAAGATGACCTAAAGAAATTGAAGGAGTGGTCCAACAAACGGCTATTAAAGTTCAACCCAAGTAAATGTAATGTAATGAAACTAGGTGGAGGAAACAGGAGGCCAGACACAAGATACCGAATGGGAGATGAAATCTTTCACGAAACAGAGAGAAAGAGCTAAGAGTTTTTATTATGCCAAACCTGTTCCCTGAAGCCCACTTCAAAAAAATAATATCGGCGGCATATGTGAGGATAGCTAACATCAGAACTGCCTTCAGAAACCTGTGTAAGAATCTTTCAGAAACTTTTTTTTACGAATATAAGTGTTTTCTTCTGTATGGTAGATGAAGTAATGCAAAGGTAATAAAGGAATTACTATGGGGTGCACCTAGGGATATTTACTAACACACTTACCTCCATCATCTATCTCTGTTTCTCTATGCAAACGATGAGCTACAATAACGTTGCTGAAGATATGATGACCAAACGAAACACCAGAAATAGAAGAAACGACGACGTTTCGGTCTATGCTGAAGTGTGGTTTGGTCATCATATCTTCCTCCCTTTCTTTCCTTTCTTTGTCTGCCTCTTCCTGTCTTTGTCTCTCTTCCTCCAGCTGCCCTGCTTGAGAAAGTGTTTATAAGAATTATTTCCTGTACACACACACCGCTCAGAGGAATGTTTGTAAATGTGATTTTAATTTGCTAATAATTATTCTTTCCCCTGCCAACACTCAAGGTCAGGTTAGGTTAGGATTCCTTAAGGTGAATACCATTCAAGACATCTAACAGGTGAATTGCAGTGTTGAAACTGAACAATAACAAACAATGAAACGAGAAAGTAGAGGCATCAGCTTAACACCAGTGCTTCCTTGCGATGGCGGCAACGGCAGTGGTGGTGCTCGGGTGGACGGCAGGTATAAGGTGATGGATGACAGACTGCTTTATTGCAATGTCACTGAGACATCCGGCGTTAGTAAACTAATTGTAAAACCGGAGACGAATATCGAGGCTAGAAAACTTTGGAACCCTGTGGGGACTTTTGTTAAGCCTAAAGCCCAGGAACACTATGAGGATTCCATTTTAAGTTAACAGGAAAACCTTGCATTAAAGACTATAACCAAGGAAGTTTATATTGAAATCTATGGCCTAGGGAGTTTGCATTCATTGGCAGAGGGAATCCATTTAAATCTACAGTGTAGGAAGTTTATATTAAAGACTATAGCCTAGGTGTGGGATATCTGGGCTTGACTCATATATTCAATTGTTTACTTATTGGATTTAATAAATCGAAGGACCACCCACCTTTGGGAAAAGAGGGAAAACTAATAGAAGTGATCATTAGAATATCACTAGAGAACCAGTGTCTATGGATAATCATTAAAGGAATAATCACTTGAAATAATGAATGGACTGTATTATTAATTAATTAAAGTCAGAGCCTCAAAGACCTACATTGGGGGGGGGGGGTATTTCTAGAAATTCATATATATCTAGGAACCAGTGTGGTTCGCCACCAGTTCATTGTTGAGTAAATGATATAATATATCTAAGCTACTATAGATTCAAAATATGAGAACTCAAATTGTGAATATTAAAGATCATGAATTACTGAGCAACAGTCAGAGCAAAACACATTAATTACCAATCATCACTTCTGGTTATAATCTATTCAATGCAAAGATTCTACAGGAATTATTTAAGAATCAATAATCATATTAAATAAATTTGTACGAAAAGATGCCTTAGCTTTAAGACGATTTCTGTAACATCATTTCGTCATTCGTCCTGGTGGTCACAGGATCTACACAAAGAAAGAACTCGAGGTGAATATCACGAATGATGAGAAACAACTTGATGACTCCTCGTATACACGCTGAAATCAGAGAAATTTAAGTAGCATTTGAATAGGCTACGTTTATTTTCAATATTCATGAAAACGGAGGAAATTGTCGAAATTTTACTAACGTTGTATATTGGGTATCCTCGCTATATGACGACAGACTACTCACAAATATATAATCTAGGATGATGCATCAAACGAGAAACATATACTTAACATGAGCGTATTAAATACTGAGGTCTGCCAAAACCGCATCAGCCAGTCCCTGACGTCCACTGCTGTGTACGTGTAATTACGGGTCTTGGCTTCAATTGTTGACGCGTTATTAACTGGCTGGGCACTATAGAACACGTGGATAAGTAATTATTAACTGTTGACCGAGTATCAACGTAAGTTTTGCCGATAAATTCCCCAGTCACTACCAGGTGTCTCGCCACTCTTCACGCCAGGGATGCCTTCTCCCACACAATGGCGTCGCCGCCTCCCTCAACCCATCTCTCGCATTCACCACAGAAATTATTAATCACAAGTAATTCTTTTCCACGCAATTATGGATGAAATACGTTAATGAGAACTGGGTTGCAATTATAGGGATTACAATATTATCATATTCTCGTTTTATGGTGTCAAACGAGAAATGGAGAAGATTTTATTTTATCCATGGCATTCGTACGTAACAGAAAACACTGCTGCTACATAACAATTTTAGTTCATAACTCTCGGTTTGAGATTATTGGGAGTTATATTATCCGGAAGTAATTATTACACGGAATACTGATAATTTTAGAGAACCACATTAAATTCTCTAACCCATTGGTAATAAATGTGTCTAACTGGACATTATCTGACGCAATGTTGCTACTCGATTTCATGAGAATTCTAGCATTAATACGCAGATGAAATGGTTAATTTATGTTGACACTACCATTAGTGAAATTAGTAACTACTGTAGTTAGTATATAATGATAATGATTTATTATAATACAATAGTTGTTTATTAGTGTTGGAAATTTTCAACATAACTCCGGGGGGAGAAAACTCGGGTCGCATTGCAATGTTGAGTACTGACGTACCTATCCCGAAGTTAATATTAATGTTAGTATGTTAATACACACATAATGGATGTTCCGTAATTGTCAAGGACATACAAGAATTTTAAGTCTTGTAAAGGAACTCATGTTGAATGAAACATGGAGAAACTCATAGATACTCTAGATGAAATAATGTTATAGTTGATAGCCTATACAAACAAATTAAGGATTAAATCATACAATTTAAAGTAACTGAGAATCCACTGTGAGATGAATATTTTGGGTCATGGTAACTTGTAACTGATTTGGTACTTGACATCACAACACAGCATCATCATGATTACTCAAATTGGATGTGAAATTATTTGCTCTTAGTCAGAGCTATAATAGGCTTGTAGTTTCCGTTTGCATTGTTGAGCAGCATCTCTAGTGGGGCGGGTGCTGGGTGGATCAGAATTGTTGTCCTCGGAAACTGTTGGTGAAGCTGGTTCTGATAAACACTCTCGTTCTGCTAATTCGAGAGGTACCAACTTCTCTAAGGTTTTTAGGGTAGTAGTGCCTCGGCACAAAACCCGTACTACTCTCTGGATGCCTTGGTGATCTGGGTGGATAGCAACAATTTTGCCTATAGGCCATTCTGACCTTGGTCCATCACTGTCAGCCAATACTAGGCCTCCTGGTTTAAGTTGAACTTTATTATATGGGCTCGAAGCTCCATAGTGGTACTCTCATAGAGCTGTGAGGAACTCTCGAGTCCACACCTCATTCCACCTTTCAATTACTCTCGAGAGATGTTGGTAACTTTCTACTAAGTCACTCCTGGTTACATGGGAAGGGTAGACGGGGTACTCTTCTGCCAAAGGTATCAGAGGACTCAGCATGCCTCCATGTACTAAATGTGTGGGACTCAGAGGTTCTCTCTGTGAGAAATCATCTGATAGGTAAGTTAATGGGCGATTGTTGACTCGCGCCTCAATTTCCATGACTAGTGTTTGGAGTTCGGAGTAATTAATTTTGTGTCGATGCAAGGTCTTCCTTAAACATTTCTTGACAGTCCCTATCATACGTTCGTAGAACCCACCTTGCCAGGGGGCTCTGGGAGCAATAAATTTCCAGTGGCATTGCCGTCTGTGCAGGACAGACTGCACTTCTGGATGATTCCATATCTCTCGTAGGCAAGCTTCTCCAGCCACAAAATTTGAACCATTATCAAATATCATTACTTTGGGACAGGATCTGCGAGCTGCAAATCTACGAAAAGCTTGGATGAAGGCTTCGGCACTCATGTCAAAAGTAACTTCTAGATGTACGCCTCGTGTGGTAGCACACGTGAAGAGGCAAATATAAGCTTTCACTGGTATCTTATCTGGATTGCCAATGAGAAGCAAGGCTCCTGTGTAATCGACACCAGTGGTCTCAAACGGACGAAGATGAACTACTCTCTCCTTAGGGAGTGGTGGAGGTCCTGGGTAAGGACACACTCGAGCGTCGTATCTTTTACAGATCACACAGAACTTAATTATTGATTTGACAGTTTGACGACCTTGAGGAAGCCAATATTTCTGTCTGAGGTCGGTGAGAGTGTCTAACACTCCACCATGCAAAGTACCATATTGATGGTGATGCAAAACTAGAAGTTTGTAATAATGTGGTGACATGGTAGAAGGATCGGATTCCTTGTATCCAAATAAATTTTTGCAAGAAGCAGACGTCCTCCACACCTTAATATATTATGAGTGTTGGTATCATACCAGATACCTAGAGACGTGGTTAATTTATCTGGAAGATTTTCATATTCACTTCCATTTGTCTCTTGTTGTGCCCGTTTGATCCAGTAGAGGATAGGATTGGGAAACTTATGTCTGATTCCTATCTTAGCAAGAAAATGAAACACATGTGCTGTCACTCCTAATAACTTACTCAAGTTAGAATAATTGTGAGGATTAATAGCTGAGATTCGATGAGGTTCTGGTTCTTTCATGGGAGTAGTGATATTGGTCACTATGACTTGTGGCTTCTGTTTGGGCCAATGACCACTAACAAGCCATGAAGATCCATTAAACCACATCGAAGACTTGATTAGTTGTTTTAATGTTAACCCTAGTGATAAGTAATCTGCAGGATTGTCCTTAGTGGGGACATGTCTGAATTTATATCCAGCAGATAATTCATGAGTTTCCCTAACGCGATTACTAACGTAGGGAGTTTTATTGTTGTTATTTCTTACCCATTGTAAGACTGCCTCATTGTCTGACCACACGACGATTTCACCAAAGTGGATATTATTGAGTGTCTTGGTCAGGCAATGAGCCAATCTTACTCCCACCAGCTATGCAGTTAACCCCATTTGAGGTAAAGATCTCTTCTTGATTGGAGCAACTCTTGCTTTAGATGTGACTAAAATTGATAGTGCACTATTAATTAAGTAGGCTGCAGCGCCATACGCTTTGCCAGAGGCATCGCAAAAAACGTGCAAATTTGTGGGTAAGTTTTCTCCTGAAGCATTACGAGGAAATTTCAAAACACCTAATTGATTGAAATCCGTTGTGAGTATCTGCCATTTATCTTGCAACTCAATTGGCAACGAATCATCCCATCCCATATGTTTCTGCCAGCATTCCTGCATGAGGAGTTTGCCCCTTATTAATATAGGACTAACGAAGCCTAAGGGGTCAAATGGTTGACTGACATACGAGAGTAATTTTCTCATGGTAAGGGTGAATTATTGGTTTGTACTGACTTGACATTCATCTCGTCAGTACCTGTGTTCCATTCCACACCCAGAACTTTTAATTGATTAGGCACCTGATTACCCGGAAATTCTTTCTTGATTTTCTGGTTTAATGATTTATTGTTTGAGGCCCACGATTGTAGTGGCAAATTGGCTCCTAATAACTCACAGTTAGCCTCATGGTAGATTTCTACCAATTTGGATTTGATATTTGTAGTTCCCTGGAAATTATCGACATACAAGTTGTCACTGATCTCTGTTTTATAAGGGTTATTTAACTTCCTCAAATGTGTATCTAATGTGGTTTGAAGTAGAAACGGAGAGGAAGTCGCTCCGAATAGCACAGAGGCCAATCGGTAGGTTATGACATCATTGTCAGGATCCAGTGGGTCCTTAATCCAGAGAAATTTGGTGTAATTACGATCCTCTTCTTGCAAGCCTACTCTAAGGAAAGCTTTACTGATATCAGCAGTATAAGTGAAAATACCAGTGCGGAATTGTAATAGTACATCATGTAGCCTTTGTGTTAGGCTAGGTCCCGTTTGGAGACATTCATTCCAGGACACGCTGTTTGGCTTCACTTTGGCACTACAGTTGAAAACAATATGTATTGGCGTTGTCAATGAATCTTTCACCACAGCGTGATGGGGTATATAGTGACCTATTTTTCGGTCATCATTATCAACAACTTCGATAAATTTACTATTGAGTTGTTGTTGAATTAATTGATGATACATGTTCAGTTTGTCTGGCTGTTTCTTCAGCCATATTAATTGAGACTGTAATTGAGAGGCTGCCATGAAATAATTAACTGGAAGTTGTGGATGATTCAACTTCCATGGTAGTCTCACCCAGTATTGTTTGTCCTTATAGACAACTGTATCCAGATATTGCTGGTAAGTCCACATATCATCAGGGCTTGGTTGTTCAGGGACAATACCTAAAGTGTCTAAATCCCACAGACGATGTACAGGTGGATCAGACTCATTATCTTCAGATATTTCTCTGAAATGTAGGGGTGACTGTTCCAAGCCTAGTCACGCTACTATTGTATTGTTAGATTGTTGGTTGGTTGATGCTGGGTTTTGTTGGTAAAGCACCGGTCCAGTAAGCAACTTGCCTCCAGCAGATGACAACAAATTCATTCCATGTTGTCTGGTGTATCCCGTTATAAATTTACATGGTCAGCGCCTATAAGTATACCAACATCAATGAGGCAGTCAGAATTTATTTTGTAGTCTGCTAGCCTCATGCGGTTTCGTTTAAGATATCTCGCAGTGCGAGCTAGTCCTGTGACCTGCAGGTCTGAAGGAAGTTTATCTACTACTACCGCTTGTATTGGACTAGTGGAAGATCCAAGTCTCACTAACACCTTGACTACTTGGTATTCACGAGGTCCACTATTAGTCAAGAACCCCGAAATATTCAGTCTCACACTTTTGGCAGGTTTTAATTTTAACTGCTCGACTAATTGTTGTGTGATAAAGGTTTCCTGTGATCCTTCATCAATGAAACCTCTTGTGGTAACTCTAGATTTTCTGTCAATTAGTTTAAGTTGAGCTGTAGGCAGAGTGGTATTATTGCCTGACTCAGTAGCAAGTACATTTATTTCTTGATGTACCTAGCAATATTGTACTGTGGTAGAATTCAAAGAATTCTCCCCAGTTGTCATAGATTGTGTAGAAGTTTTTCTACATAAGGTATAATGATGTACACCTTTGTTGCATCTATTGCATAACCGTAGTTGCACTACACATTTACTGGGATCATGAGAACCCATGCACTTGGTGCATCTGTGTAATTCTTGTAGCCGTTTAATCCTGGTATTAAAGTTAGGATAAACAGTGCATTCGTAGGTGACGTGTTCTTGATCGCAGAACAGACACTTTCTCTCTTTGGCTGAATTTGTCCTTTTAGTAGACATATCAGTTGTAACATCAGAGGGAGATACAGAATAAATACCTACTCTACCACTCCTTTTTCCAGTGGATGGAGTAATCTTAGGTTTGAATTTATTGGACTTATTCAAAGTCGAATAGGGTTTGACTGAGTTGTCAATATTAGGTGGGTTATGATGAGAGTTAGTAGAGAAGTTTGAAACACTCTTCCCATCTTGGTTGGCTCTTTGTCTTTCGACTAAGGTATGTAAACCTTCTGTAATTTCATTTAAGGTCAGAAAGGTTTTGTTGTACATAGTACACAATTTATCTAAAGTTTCTCTTGGTAATTTGCGCCTTACAACTACCTTTGTCATCCATTCAGCAGTCTGAATTTGGACTATAAGGCTTAAGGCCTTGAGTAAAGATACTAACTCTAGTCTGAAAGTTTGGAGAGAATCTGTAGAATTATTAGCAGATGGTAAATCCAGCAATTTTTGAACTAAGATAGCAGTAGTTCTCATCTTGTTATCGTAGTTGTTCATAAGCAATTGAACAGCTAGGGTGTAACCATCACTGGTCAGTGTTATGTTAGAGATTACCTTCAAGGCTTCATTTCGTAACAAGCCTTGTAAATAAGTGAACTTGGTTGTTTGAGGGATGTTAGCTTTAGAGTCTACTGCATCCACGAATTTACTTCAGAAATCATCCCATCTCTCATTCTCGTGACCAGAGAATGTGGGTATATTGATCTGAGGTAATTTGACATCAGGATCTGGATGTGCAGTAGAGGCTGTTGTTAATTTGTTTTTAACAATTTGCCTTTTAAAGGTTTGAAGCTTAGCCTGTATATCATCTTCTTACTGGGCTAAATCATTTACAATATCCTCAAGTTCAGTTTCACCTATTGAAGTTTTGTAAAGTTCTGTCAAATACAGATTCATATGTTGATTAATATGCGCGAATTTGCCTTCAGCAACTTGAAGTAAGTCTTCTAATTCAAGGTAGTCAACAGGTGACTGTTGTGACAGATTTTGACATTTGGTAATCTGTCGGGTCAAATGACCTTTCAGACCGATAAGGGTCCCTTTCATTTTGTCAGCCGTTTCCATCTTGCTGGGTAAGGGCTGGTCTGACACTAAATAGTTGTTACTATTGTAACTGGGATATTGACTCATTCAATGGAGTTCGATATCAATATAATAGCCTAATGTATTTGAATAGACTATACTACCTCGTTCAGAGGTTAATTTATCTACCTAACAATAAGTAACTAAGGATTTTGAGCAGTGCTTGAACTTCACCATTAACTTTCTTCCGGCTAGCTCATCTTTATCACCATTAGATGTAATGGTGATCATTCAGCAGCACTCAAAATGCATACACACAAATAATGAGTACACAAATAATTAATACGGATATACTCTAATCAGAGTTACCCTAAGGTTAAATCCCACCCTTGATAGGGTCAGCACAAGAATGAAAAATGTATGTACTACTAACTAGCTCAAGACTTGTTGTAAGAATTTCTACCTAAGAAACTACAAATTTATTTAGTCTGCCTTTGTGCCAAATTCAGCACAATCACAGCCTAAATTCCTACCTAATAAAGGTTGGCATAGATTAATTTGTGGTGCAGTAATGTGAAGATATAGTTGTGCTGTATTTTTGTTTATTTTTAGATTTTATAGTATATATATAAGTGTGCACTTGCACACACAGGTGAAAATACAATTATGTACAATTAATTTTGGCTTGCCAGCCACAGCCTTTTATGGTGATTGATTGTGTTGATCAATTTGTCAACCACATGTGACCTAGACTTACCTGACAGGTGTATATCATTAGAATATCACTAGAGAACCAGTGTCTATGGATAATCATTAAAGGAATAATCACTTGAAATAATGAATGGACTGTATTATTAATTAATTAAAGTCAGAGCCTCAAAGACCTACATTGGAGGGGTATTTCTAGAAATTCATATATATCTAGGAACCAGTGTGGTTCGCCACCAGTTCATTGTTGAGTAAATGATATAATAAATCTAAACTACTATAGACTCAAAATATGAGAACTCAAATTGTGAATATTAAAGATCATGAATTACTGAGCAACAGTCAGAGCAAAACACATTAATTACCAATCATCACTTCTGGTAATAATCTATTCAATGCAAAGATTCTTCATGAATTATTTAAGAATCAATAATCATATTAAATAAATTTGTACGAAAAGATGTCTTAGCTTTAAGACGATTTCTGTAACATCATTTCGTCATTCGTCCTCGTGGTCACAGGATCTCCACAAAGAAAGAACTCGAGGTGAATATCACGAATGATGAGAAACAACTTGATGACTCCTCGTATACACGCTGAAATCAGAGAAATTTAAGTAGCATTTGAATAGGCTACGTTTATTTTCAATATTCATGAAAACGGAGGAAATTGTCGAAATTTTACTAACGTTGTATATTGGGTATCCTCGCTATATGACGGCAGACTACTCACAAATATATAATCTAGGATGATGCATCAAACGAGAAACATATACTTAACATGAGCGTATTAAATACTGAGGTCTGCCAAAACCGCATCAGCCAGTCCCTGACGTCCACTGAAGTGGACGTGTAATTACGGGTATTGGCTTCAATTGTTGACGCGTTATTAACTGGCTGGGCACTATAGAACGCGTGGACAAGTAATTATTAACTGTTGACCGAGTATCAACGTAATTCTTGCCGATGAATTCCCCAATCACTACCACGTGTCTCGCCACTCTTCATGCCAGGGATGCCTTCTCCCGCACAATGTCGTCGCCGCCTCCCTCAACCCGTCTCTCACATTCACCACAGAAATTGTTATTCACGAGTAATTCTTTTCCGCGCAATTATGGATGTAATATGTTAATGAGAACTGGGTTGCAATTATAGGGATTTAAATATTATCATATTCTCATTTTATGGTGTCAAACGAGAAATGGAGAAGATTTTATTTTCTCCATGGCATTCATACGTAACAGAAACGACTGCTACTACATAACAATTTTAGTTCATAACTCTTGGTTTGAGATTATTGGGAGTTATATTATCCGTAAGTAATTATTACACCGAATACTGATAATTTTAGACAACCACATTCAACTCTCTAACCCATTGGTAATAAATGTGTCTAACTGGACATTATCTGACGCAATGTTGCTACTCGATTTCATGAGAATCCTAGCATTAATACGCAGATGAAATGGTTAATTTATGTTGACACTACCGTTAGTGAAATTAGTAACTACTGTAGTTAGTATATAATGATAGTGATTTATTATAATACAATAGTAGTTTATTAGTGTTGGAAATTTCCAACACTAGGACACACATTTAAGTCAACGGCACAATTAGTTTTTACTCAAGTGTATGACCTAGGAAGTTTACATTAAGGTTTATGACCCAGGAAAATTACATTAAAGTTTATGGCCTAGGAAGTCTATTTCAGTCTAAACCCTAAGATCGCAATTTAAGTCAACAGGTTGGGATGTTTACATTTAAAGCTAAAGGAATTATATATAAATCTACCGGAATTTCATATCTCATCTCTCTTCCCCAAAACAAAAACGGGTCTTCTACGTCGTATCATTAAAATTTTGCACAAAAAGTATACGGGAAGAAAGTTTACATTGCAATCTACAGGAGGTTTACACATAAGATTATGGCAATTTCAAGCTTCATCTCACACTAAAATTGTTAAATGCCAAGTCTATATCATACCATATAAAAAATATAGGTAAAGTCTGCTGGAAAGTTAACATTAATTGCACCACCATAGTCATACTGTCATGCCTATTTACTGAGATCGATGGGGCTGTCATTCCCAAAGTAAGCATGTGAAGGCATAGACGACATTCGTCTCTTTCATAACATTTTCTTTGGAGTTGGAAGAGTTCTTCATGAACAAGTGAGACTGAGTGCTCTCTCAGTGCAAAAACTTATTGATTGCATGGCAAGCAAGGGTGCTTGCAGGAGGCAACTCTGTTATTTGGAATCCAGAGTTGCCCGAGTTTGGGATCCAAGCACTTGGCATATCACCAGGAGTGCAATGGAGTCAACAGTTGCGACCTGGGGTCACATGGGTCAGCTGCAATCGATAATGCAGGACTCTGTTACCAGGAGTAGGATACGACCCAACCAGTAGAGTAATTTTAGCTGTAGTATGATAGTGGAGGGGCAGTGGGGTAGAAACGAGGACTCCCCTCACATTACCGTTGGTTGACCTGAAAACAGCCCCCCTCTGAAACGCCCAGACGTTTTCTCACAAGCTGGAGGCACCGGTGGCACCAGAAGTATTGCTACCTTCGCACAAGTAATTATTCCAATCACCGGATCACTGGGATGTTTCTGATGTCCAGAGGATTAGATTTCCATCAACAAGAAGGATTATCGAGGTTAAACGACGGTTCCGGAGACGCTGGGACCACGTGTGTTGTACTAAGGACTGGCAGTGTTGAGATAGCCTATCAGTGGGTCACGTGCAACATTCAGGAAGGATTGTTGGTTAAGCAGTTTGCGGAAAGACTGTGTATCGCGTGGGCTTGTGTATTAAGCCAGTGTTAAGACTCACATTCAGTGTGAGTCTGATTGGAAGTGATTGTCCAATCATCTGTGGCTCAATTAACACTTTCGCGCGCCCTGGGATGGTAAAAAAAAAGTGGTATGTGTGCGCGGCGTTTTTTCCGCTTAAGCGTAAAAACAAAAATGTGTTTACTCTTTTTACTCTCCTGACCTTAGTTCTTGGGCTACGTATTTCATTTTGGTACCAACGTGTTCGCAATAAAATTCTCTAGAAGAACATCAGTAAAAAAAGTCACAAAACGTATAGGGATACCAGCACCAAATAAATAACTACGAAGATGACTCGCCGTGAGCGCCCAACAGCAACAAAATGTTTTTACTCTTGGGATTGTTATCACCTCCACACTTGTCCTACAGCGTTAATTTTGGTATCAATGGACTCGCAATGAAATTCCCAACACGATGATATGAATATAAACGTAGAATAATGATTGCGGCCCACCCACAAGAGTGTGGGAAGTGGTGAAATTGTTACCCGGTATCGGTGGCGGGACGACACATGTGCGATACGGCGCTTTGAAAGTTTATACTTATTTCACTTTCCTGACATTATTATTCTATGTACGTCATTCATTTTTGTGTCAATGTGTTCGCAATAGAATGTTCTATGAGCCCGTAGGTAAAAAAGATCAACAAAGCGTAAGATAGAATAGCGCCAAATATAAAACAACGCTGGAACATATCAGTGAGCGTCAAACACACACGAAATGTTTTTACTTTTGTTATGTTTGTCAAGTTTATACTTGTTGCACACAGTTATTTTTGGTTGTACATTGATCGGAATAAAATTCCCTAAACAGACATATGCATATAATACATGATATGGGGGAAGAATTACCAGTATAAACGGCTAAAGTCACCCACCTGCAACCCGTTTGGGACACTCATGCAGACACACGCTACACCCAAAAAAAAATCTATGAAGGTTCGAGTCTACTTATGGCAGTTTATGTGATACAGTGTTCATTCTGGTATCAAAATACAAAATACATTACCAGTATAAACGGCTAAAGTCACCCATCTGCAACCCGTTTGGGACACTCATGCAGACACACGCTACACCCAAAAAAAAATCTATGAAGGTTCGAGTCTACTTATGGCAGTTTATGTGATACAGTGTTCATTCTGGTATCAAAATACTCGTTACAGTTTGTAGTTCATGCGATTTTCAGAATCAACTGAATCGCTGGAGGTTCAACATTTGAGTCAGAGACATCTGACAAAACCGTCTCGTCAAATGACAGTGTGCCAGACATCTCGGGTTCTGATTTGGTTGCTGCTTCACCTTGAGGTGTTGAAGTGAACAAGGGCTGCCTCACACCAGATGGTCCAGGAGTTTGCATGGCGTCAGCATAGGCAGGACCTGTGTCATCATTTATGTCTGGAGCGTGCCGAAATACTGTTGTTGTGTGAGCGTGTTGAGATACTGTTGCTGTTTGAGGCCAATCTTCCGGGTCCCAGCACAATAGGGCCCAATTTGCCACCTCGTGGAACTGTAGCAATGTTAGCATTTTTTGATCAGTTGTGTTGTATTTGTACAAAACAAAGGCATTATGCAAAGCCATTTGCAGGAAATAAAACGTTATCTTTTAGGTCCACTTGTGAGTTTTCCGGGTAAAATGGTAATACCATTTGATCGAAGTGGTCCACACCTTTCATGAACTTATTGTACCATGCAGCCTAGTGGTGAGAAAGAGAGCCTCATGGCGCGCAGTGTGAAACAAACCCAAAGTAAATCGGATTAAAATTGAATTTTATACAAATATTTTAAAAGAGGACATAAATTTATGTCCACATCACGGAAGCGGTGAGGCGAAACAGGACTCCGGGTGGAGTCCTCATCAGCAGAAAGTGTTAAGTGTGGAATATCCCAGGAGTGTGTTAGCTTTTGGGCGTACAGTAAACGTGTAATATTTTATCGTGCAGGAGAGGTGAAGGGGAGAAAGGCTGTCTTCCCTCACTCTCGCCTGAGGCTGTGCGGGCGTTGATGCATGCGTTCGTGTATGTGTATTCACGGGCCGAGCGCCAAGAATAGAAATCAGAGGCTCTGAGAAGCAGTCTCTCTCGCCTCTAATCAATAGAAAACGGGGTGATCAAGGAGTGACTCAATTATACTTCAAGTAGTAAACAATGACTGTTGAGTAATGGTTGCAACTTGCGCTGGGGCTCTGTAGAGCTGACCTCTGTGATTAATTAGCCCTGCATAGTGCAACTTCTATTATAGGGATTTAACGTCGCATTTCTCCAGTCAAATGGGTAGCTGAACATCATTGAGGATCAGCTGTAATTGAAGCGTGTACGGTGTGATTGACTGTAAGTAGAACCCTGGAATTATTGTAGTTGTGCACATATATAACTCGGTAAGTGTTAATTACCCAATCTCGGATTTATTGGAATTGCTGGCAACGAGATCTCTGTGTCAGAGTCCAGAGAGATTGTGGAGGTGTTAGTTTGTCAGGTGACAGCTCTTAACCTCCCTTGGCCTGTCACTAGTGAGAGTGGCAGGTGACGTGTTGTGTGTGTGAACGATTTATTATAAACACATTTGAGTCCAAGGCTGTTAACATATTTAGCAGCGTATTGTAGTGTCGTTTGATTATTAATGTCTGTGTGACACCGTGTTTCTATCTCTTTACAGAGATCCAGTATTTTGAGTAAGTCATTTTGGTTAAAGTGATTATTTTGTCTCTGTGACACGTATTGATTCTCATTATTGTGTGTAGTTGGTATTGTCAGATAGTGAAATCCTTATTATTGACTGGCTGTACCTGGCCACGCATTGCTACATGCGTTGCTCAGCCACAGCAACCTTCCCCTGTCTCCCAGACCTCCCCAGCATTCCTTCCTCCCCCGTCCCCTCGTCCTCCCAACCACTCCCCATTCCCCCACTCCTCGTCCTCACCATCATTTCCCCGCCCCTCGTCCTCACCATCATTCCCTCGCCCCTCGTCCTCACCATCATTCCCTCGCCCCTCGTCCTCACCATCATTCCCCCGCCCCTCGTACTCACCATCATTCCCCCCTCTTCTGTCCCTTTGTCCTCCCCACCATCTACTACTCCCCCATCCCCTTGTTCTCCCAACCATTCCCACCCTCCCCCATCCCTTCAGTCCTCCTCCCATCCCCCACTCCCCTGTCTCATTGTCCTCCCAACCATTCTCCATTCTCTGGGTCCCCTCGTCCCCATCATTCCCAACCCCCCCCCCGTCCCCTCGTCCTCCCCACCATTACCCCCTCACCTGTCCCCTTGTCCTCCACACCATCGCTCACTCCTGTCCTCTCGTCCTCCCCATTATTCCCCACTCCCTCATCCAATGTATTCCCAAATGATCTGATGTTCCCATCAGAAAATTGGAACATCAAATGATCTAATGTCCCCATCACTGAAATATAAAAAACAATTAAAAAAAAGAAATGATAAACAATGAAAAAAGACAAAAATAAACTATCCTCACGAAAGGAAAAGTAAGGTAAACAAAACAGCTCAATTCCAATACAATGTCACAAAATAATTAAATCAAAATGAAAATTAATCAAAATCTATGAATATGAAAATTATCAATAAAATCAGAAACATTGAAGTGGAATCATAACATATTTAGAATAGGGTGTGTTGCTCTTACGTGCAACAGATGGTGCTATTTCTCAAAAAAACATGTTTTTTACCTGTCATAAGTGCGGCATCTATACTTCTACTCATGAAATAAATGGTATGGTAAACAACACAGCTCATTTCTAGTGCAATTTCACACAAAATAATTAAATCAAAATGAAAATAAATCGAAAATTCAATTTATCAATGAAATCGCAAAAACTGAAATGGAATCGTAACATTTTTAGTATAGCATGAGTTGCTCTAATGTGCAAAAGATGGCGCTGTTTAAAAAAAAGCATGTTTTTATCTGTCACAGGTGAGGCATCTATACATATACACGAAATAGATGGTATTATAAAAACACCACTTAATTCTAATGCAATGTCACACAAAATATTTGAATCAAAATGAAAATAAATCGAAATGTATGAAAATTAAATTTATCAATGCATTTGGAGACATTGAAATGGAATCATAACATATTTAGTATAGCGTGAGTTGATCTTACGTGCAACAGATGGCACTCTTTTTACCTGTCACAGGTGTGGCATCTATATAGTAGGTATATAAAAACGCACATATTCGAATGGAACATTGTGTCAAAATTTCAAACCAATCAGTGAAGAACTTTTGGTGATTACAGCATGTGTTGCTCTTACCTCCAACAGATGGTACTGTTTAAAGAAAAAAGTTTTTTTCCTGCCACAGGCGAGGCATGCATATAGTAGGTATTTATAAAAGCAGGCGCCAGCTCGAATGCAACGTTGTGTCAAAATTTCAAAGCAATCGGTAAAGAGGTTTCGAAGTTTTCCCTCACATGAAAAACCCAGTTCTTCAAGAAAAGCATGTTTTTTACCCCTGTCACAGACGTGACATCTATATAATAAGTATATAATAACCTGTGTGGATACGAATCTAACGTTGTGTGAAAATTTCAAAAGAATCGATGAAGAACTTTCGGAGATTAGCGATTTTGCACAAACGAACATTTATATTTATATAGATTGATTAAGGTAATTAGTAAAGTCAGCATCTTTATTGATCAGTAGCTGTCAGTTGGACAGCATATCAAGTTGTTAATTGATTGTTTCATCTATGTGATAAACAATAAAGTAACATGAGTTAAGTTATGCGTTTCTGCCCGAAACGCTTTGCGTAATAGTGGCTTTAGGCATTGTATATACTAGCTCTATCTATTAAGCCAACAAACTTTGTAAAATCTCTTTATGTATGTACCTTACCTAAATAAAAATTATTATTATTATTATTATAAGTGTAAATTGTAAATTGTAAATTGTCTGAGTGATAGTGATTACGAAATTGTTGGTGTTTACTTAGCATTAATTAATTGAGCAATTAATTGTTAATTGTGTTTGAATGATGGTCGTCCAAGTGACGTGTTAACATAATTGATTGATTGTCTTTGTGATATTGTTGTTAAAGTAATTTACTTGTGTATGTCTCAGTAGCATTGAGTAAATTAACGTAAATTACTTGTGGGTGAGTTACTGTGGTGACTGTCTTTGTGACATTGTTGTGTACGCATTTTTATATGCTGATGTAGTGTGTTGGTGAAGTGGTTGGATTGACCAGAGTGTTCACGAAGTGTTTCAGGTTAGTTCATTGTTGTTGATGACTTGTCCAGTGGATCGAGACTTGTGTCTCTATGCACCTGTCTCCCTGACCCAGTGGTGGGTCAAGGAGAACTTCTGCCTGTCGGGTGGTGGGTCAAAGTGACCTACTGCTAAGTGGTGTTTGACAGACTTGAAGTGACTCTTTTGGTTTAACTTAAAGTGTGGGGCTGTGTAGTAGCCAGTAAGTTGTTGAATAAATTGTTATTCTGTTTACACATGCCTTTATGTCATTCCCTCATTCTGCAATACTGTCCCCATTCATTACCTTTCTTACAATTGTCCTGAAGAGGTACTTGAGCTGGTTCAAGCTCCAGCCCATAACCCTAATTACTGAGTCAAAAATTAGATGTGAAGACCCGTCCTATACCTCAGAGGAGGTTCCTCACTGGGTTGCAGAGAGAACGACCCAATGAGAGAAGGTCTTGTGGTGCATTGTGGAGGGGATCATTCCTTCTCTTGTACTACGGGATCTTTGGCGTTTGCTCTTGCCTATCTCTCCTCTTTTGGATTGCTCATTCAACGCATCTGCTTCCCTGCATGGAGTCTGGGTATGTAGTTGCAGTCGACCTGAAAGGTAATTCTCACATCTAGCATACCAATCTGGAGTTATGGCATGTAACAGTAAATAAGCTCCAGTCATTGCTAGAGAGAGAAATCAGAAATCTCACAACAAGTTTGCTGAACTCAATAACATATTTCTGAACGAAATACTACCACTATATTTGAATTAAGGGATATATTAAATCAAATAATAATTACAATTAAATTCAAATAATTACAATGTAAATAATGATTAAAATTAGATTAATAGTAATAATACATAAAATATTGAAAATATAATTTAAATTATAATTAGTAAAAACCAATTAATACATATGTAAGCAAATAACATAAAACATTACCCAAGATCTTTATATAATACTGGTTTTGTTTGTTGCCATAGATCAACTCTGCTACACCAAGCCTGGTACATACACCGTCAATAGTTACTTGGTCTGCAATTGTACCCACGGTGAAGGGTCCAAGCTGCACCTAATCCAGCAGGATACAAGTAAGTCTCGGTCGGCCGTGATGAAGGATCCAGATACATTTACAAACAATACATTAGAAAATATTGTAAGTAGGTGTTTCAGAGCCAGATAGGGCCACCTATATATGTAAATCAGATAAGGAATCAGAGGCAGAGTGCCAGATAGAGCCATTCCATATTAGGTTATCAGAGGTGGGTGTGGCAGCAGTCACAAAACAATGTAGATAGGTATCCATTATGTACTGCTATGGCCATGTTCTTTATGCACCAAAAGTAAAAGTATGGTGATAGGTCTAAGTATAATATGTATATATATATATATATATATACATATATATATATATATATATATATATATATATATATATATATATATATATATATATATTAGTATATTTTGGTAGCAGTCTTTCCTGTAGACATATATTATTAAATATGACCGAAAAAGTAAGATTAATAATTCTAACACGAATTTTCTCAATCTTTCGTACATTTCTTTTCACTGTTGGAGGTAAATCAAAAATCAATTCTCCAAAATTCATTTTTATTTCTAGTCTGACGCGACACGAGCGCGTTTCGTAAAACTTATTACATTTTCAAAGACTTTAGTTCACAAATACACAACTGAATAGAACTTACGCATCTCCGATTTTATATCTACATTTGAGTGAGGTGGAAGCGGTGATGTGGCATTAACACAAGACAGAACAAGATGTGGCATTAATAGGGTATTAATTTCATCAACACAAGACAGAACAAAAGGTGGTATTAATAGGGTATTAATTTCATCAACACAAGACAGAACACGAAACAATGGATATTGAATAGAAGTGTTTGTAGAAAGCCTATTGGTCCATATTTCTTTATGCTTCTATATTGGAGCGGAGTCTTGAGGTGGGTAGAATATAGTTGTGCAATAATTGGCTGTTGATTGCTGGTGTTGACTTCTTGATGTGTAGTGCCTCGCAAACGTCAAGCCGCCTGCTATCGCTGTATCTATCGATGATTTCTGTGTTGTTTACTAGGATTTCTCTGGCGATGGTTTGGTTGTGGGAAGAGATTATATGTTCCTTAATGGAGCCCTGTTGCTTATGCATCGTTAAACGCCTAGAAAGAGATGTTGTTGTCTTGCCTATATACTGGTTTTTTTGGAGCTTACAGTCCCCAAGTGGGCATTTGAAGGCATAGACGACGTTAGTCTCTTTTAAAGCGTTCTGTTTTGTGTCTGGAGAGTTTCTCATGAGTAGGCTGCCCGTTTTTCTGGTTTTATAGTAAATCGTCAGTTGTATTCTCTGATTTTTGTCTGTAGGGATAACGTTTCTATTAACAATATCTTTCAGGACCCTTTCCTCCGTTTTATGAGCTGTGGAAAAGAAGTTCCTGTAAAATAGTCTAATAGGGGGTATAGGTGTTGTGTTAGTTGTCTCTTCAGAGGTTGCATGGCTTTTCACTTTCCTTCTTATGATGTCTTCGACGAAACCATTGGAGAAGCCGTTATTGACTAGGACCTGCCTTACCCTACAGAGTTCTTCGTCGACTTGCT
The DNA here is from genome assembly GCF_040958095.1 of Procambarus clarkii. Taxonomy (NCBI): domain Eukaryota; kingdom Metazoa; phylum Arthropoda; class Malacostraca; order Decapoda; family Cambaridae; genus Procambarus; species Procambarus clarkii. Next base: position 25,537,969 of record NC_091166.1, on the reverse strand, counting down.
TCCATTCTGAGCTGTGGCTGAGAGCACGGTCGACGTATGCGTTAACAACACTCCTCTTGTATCTGTCAGGGCAGTCGCTGTTGGCATTTAGGCACATTCCTATGTTTGTTTCCTTAGTGTAGACTGCAGTGTGGAAACCTCCGCCCTTTTCCATGACTGTTACATCTAGAAAAGGCACCTTCCCATCCTTTTCCGTGTCGTAAGTGAAACGCAGCACGGAACTCTGCTCAAATGCCTCCTTCAGCTCCTGCAGTTGTCTGACATCAGGTACCTGTGTAAAAATGTCGTCAACATACCTGCAGTATATGGCCGGTTTCAAGTTCATGTCGACTAAGACTTTTTGCTCGATGGTACCCATGTAGAAGTTTGCAAACAGGACACCTAGGGGAGAACCCATGGCGATCCCACAGTGAAAAGTTCTGTTCTGTACTTACTGTAGGGTAAGGCAGGTCCTAGTCAATAACGGCTTCTCCAATGGTTTCATCGAAGACATCATAAGAAGGAAAGTGAAAAGCCATGCAACCTCTGAAGAGACAACTAACACAACACCTATACCCCCTATTAGACTATTTTACAGGAACTTCTTTTCCACAGCTCATAAAACGGAGGAAAGGGTCCTGAAAGATATTGTTAATAGAAACGTTATCCCTACAGACAAAAATCAGAGGATACAACTGACGATTTACTATAAAACCAGAAAAACGGCCAGCCTACTCATGAGAAACTCTCCAGACACAAAACAGAACGCTTTAAAAGAGACTAACGTCGTCTATGCCTTCAAATGCCCACTTGGGGACTGTAAGCTCCAAAAAACCCAGTATATAGGCAAGACAACAACATCTCTTTCTAGGCGTTTAACGATGCATAAGCAACAGGGCTCCATTAAGGAACATATAATCTCTTCCCATAACCAAACCATCGCCAGAGAAATCCTAGTAAACAACACAGAAATCATCGATAGATACAGCGATAGCAGGCGGCTTGACGTTTGCGAGGCACTACACATCAAGAAGTCAACACCAGCAATCAACAGCCAATTATTGCACAACTATATTCTACCCACCTCAAGACTCCGCTCCAATATAGAAGCATCAAGAAATATGGACCAATAGGCTTTCTACAAACACTTCTATTCACAACCCATTTTTTCTGTTCTGTCTTGTGTTGATACTTTTAATACCCTATTAATATCCCCTCTTGTTCTGTCTTGTGTTAATGCCACATCACCCCTCCCACCTCACTCAAATGTAGATATAAAATCAGAGATACGTAAGTTCTAATCAGTTGTGTATTTGTGAAGTCTTTGAAAATGTAATAAGTTTTACAAAATGCGCCCGTGTCGCGTCAGACTAGAAATAAAAATGAATTTTGGAGAAGTGATTTTTTATTTACCTCCAACAGTGAAGCGTAATGTACGAAAGATTGAGAAAATTCGTGTTAGAATTATTAATCTTACTTTTTCGGTCATATTTAATAATATATATATATATATATATATATATATATATATATATATATATATATATATATATATATATATATATATATATATATGTATATATATATATATATATATATGTATATATATATATATATATATATATATATATATATATATATATATATATATATATATATATATATGTATATATATATGTATATATATATATATATATATATATATATATATATATATATATATATATATATATATATATATATATATATATATATATATATATATATATATACACATATATTAGTATATTTTGGTAGCAGTCTTTCCTGTAGACATATATTATTAAATATGACCGAAAAAGTAAGATTAATAATTCTAACACGAATTTTCTCAATCTTTCGTACATTTCTTTTCACTGTTGGAGGTAAATCAAAAATCAATTCTCCAAAATTCATTTTTATTTCTAGTCTGACGCGACACGAGCGCGTTTCGTAAAACTTATTACATTTTCAAAGACTTTAGTTCACAAATACACAACTGAATAGAACTTACGCATCTCCGATTTTATATCTACATTTGAGTGAGGTGGAAGCGGTGATGTGGCATTAACACAAGACAGAACAAGATGTGGCATTAATAGGGTATTAATTTCATCAACACAAGACAGAACAAAAGGTGGTATTAATAGGGTATTAATTTCATCAACACAAGACAGAACACGAAACAATGGATATTGAATAGAAGTGTTTGTAGAAAGCCTATTGGTCCATATTTCTTGATGCTTCTATATTGGAGCGGAGTCTTGAGGTGGGTAGAATATAGTTGTGCAATAATTGGCTGTTGATTGCTGGTGTTGACTTCTTGATGTGTAGTGCCTCGCAAACGTCAAGCCGCCTGCTATCGCTGTATCTATCGATGATTTCTGTGTTGTTTACTAGGATTTCTCTTGGCGATGGTTTGGTTGTGGGAAGAGATTATATGTTCCTTAATGGAGCCCTGTTGCTTATGCATCGTTAAACGCCTAGAAAGAGATGTTGTTGTCTTGCCTATATACTGGTTTTTTTGGAGCTTACAGTCCCCAAGTGGGCATTTGAAGGCATAGACGACGTTAGTCTCTTTTAAAGCGTTCTGTTTTGTGTCTGGAGAGTTTCTCATGAGTAGGCTGGCCGTTTTTCTGGTTTTATAGTAAATCGTCAGTTGTATTCTCTGATTTTTGTCTGTAGGGATAACGTTTCTATTAACAATATCTTTCAGGACCCTTTCCTCCGTTTTATGAGCTGTGGAAAAGAAGTTCCTGTAAAATAGTCTAATAGGGGTTATAGGTGTTGTGTTAGTTGTCTCTTCAGAGGTTGCATGGCTTTTCACTTTCCTTCTTATGATATCTTCGACGAAACCATTGGAGAAGCCGTTATTGACTAGGACCTGCCTTACCCTACAGAGTTCTTCGAAGAACTCTGTAGGGTAAGGCAGGTCCTAGTCAATAACGGCTTCTCCAATGGTTTCGTCGAAGACATCATAAGAAGGAAAGTGAAAAGCCATGCAACCTCTGAAGAGACAACTAACACAACACCTATACCCCCTATTAGACTATTTTACAGGAACTTCTTTTCCACAGCTCATAAAACTGGAGGAAAGGGTCCTGAAAGATATTGTTAATAGAAACGTTATCCCTACAGACAAAAATCAGAGAATACAACTGACGATTTACTATAAAACCAGAAAAACGGCCAGCCTACTCATGAGAAACTCTCCAGACACAAAACAGAACGCTTTAAAAGAGACTAACGTCGTCTATGCCTTCAAATGCCCTCTTGGGGACTGTAAGCTCCAAAAAAAACAGTATATAGGCAAGACAACAACATCTCTTTCTAGGCGTTTAACGATGCATAAGCAACAGGGCTCCATTAAGGAACATATAATCTCTTCCCACAACCAAACCATCGCCAGAGAAATCCTAGTAAACAACACAGAAATCATCGATAGATACAGCGATAGCAGTCGGCTTGACTGTTTGCGAGGCACTACACATCAAGAAGTCAACACCAGCAATCAACAGCCAATTATTGCACAACTATATTCTACCCACCTCAAGACTCCGCTCCAATATAGAAGCATAAAGAAATATGGACCAATAGGCTTTCTACAAACACTTCTATTCAATATCCATTGTTTCGTGTTCTGTCTTGTGTTGATGAAATTAATACCCTATTAATACCACCTTTTGTTCTGTCTTGTGTTGATGAAATTAATACCCTATTAATGCTACATCTTGTTCTGTCTTGTGTTAATGCCACATCACCCCTTCCACCTCACTCAAATGTAGATATAAAATCGGAGATGCGTAAGTTCTATTCAGTTGTGTATTTGTGAACTAAAGTCTTTGAAAATGTAATAAGTTTTACGAAACGCGCTCGTGTCGCGTCAGACTAGAAATAAAAATGAATTTTGGAGAATTGATTTTTGATTTACCTCCAACAGTGAAAAGAAATGTACGAAAGATTGAGAAAATTCGTGTTAGAATTATTAATCTTACTTTTTCGGTCATATTTAATAATATACACATATATATATATATATATATATATATATATATATATATATATATATATATATATATATATATATATATATATATATATATATATATATATATATATATATATATATATATATATATATATATATATATATAAATATATATATATATATATATATATATATATATATATATATATATATATATATATATATATATATATATATATATATTTTATATATATATATACACCACGGAGATTTACAGTCTCCGTGGTGTAGTGGTAAGACACTCGCCTGGCGTTCCGCGAGCGCTATGTCATGGGTTCGTATCCTGGCCGGGGAGGATTTACTGGGCGCAATTCCTTAACTGTAGCCTCTGTTTAACGCAACAGTAAAATGTGTACCTGGATGAAAAAACGATTCTTCGCGGCAGGGGATCGTATTCCAGGGACCTGCCCGAAACGCTACGCGTACTAGTGGCTGTACATGAATGTAACAACTCTTGTATATATCTCAAAAAAAAAAAAAAAAAAAAAAAAAAAAAATATATATATATATAAATGTATAATACACACCGGTGGGTGCCAGTTACACCACCTCCCTTTAAAAAAATTCCCCAGGTAAGATGCCTCTATGGGCAGGTGTAAAACAGATTCTTCTCAGCAGGGTGGTCCCCCCTACTCTTCCCCCACACCTGACGACCTTGACTGTACCATAAAAGAGGCTCCCCAGCTGGTTGTCTTGTCTGCTCGACTTCTACCCCTCCAAGATTAAATATCATTAATAAGAGCTTTATACAGTCTAGGGTCTTATACATATATATATATATATGTCGTACCTAGTAGCCAGAACGCACTCCTCAGCCTACTATGCAAGGCCCGATTTGCCTAATAAGGCAAGTTTTAATGAATTAATTGTTTTTCCACTACCTAACCTACCTAACCTAACCTAACCTAACTTTTTCGGCTACCTAACCTAACCTAACCTATAAAGATAGGTTAGGTTAGGTTAGGTAGGGTTGGTTAAGTTCGGTCATATATCTACGTTAATTTTAACTCCGATAAAAAAAAATTGACCTCATACATAATGAAATGGGTAGCTTTATCATTTCATTAGAAAAAAATTAGAGAAAATATATTAATTCAGGAAAACTTGGCTTATTAGGCAAATCGGGCCTTGCATAGTAGGCTGAGAAGTGAGTTCTGGCTACTAGGTACGACATATACATATATATATATATATATATATATATATATATATATATATATATATATATATATATATATATATATATATATATATATATATATATATATATATATATATATATATATATATATATAGGGGGGTACCACCACTGGTGTAATTATAGGGACCCACAGCCTCAGAGAAGGGAACACAGAGCACTCAGGGAAAAACTTGACATTTAACTCTGAATACGAAAGAGTGTTCACTTCTCCTACCACCCCTTTTTTTTTTTATTATGATGTACACTTTATTATTATGCAAGGTTATACAGTTACATATCTGATTTTATACAAAAAATGAACATTAAGAGGACACAAGAAAAAGTTCGCTTCCTAGAGGCTGTAGATTTCCTCGAACTCCTCCGACGCCGGGCAGGAACCGAGGATGCAGCGGGCATTTCCCCTCTGGATCGCGACACTGAGGCGCTGAAAGAGAAAACTTGCAGCTCTAGGGTCTCTTGTGGTGTCAATGAGCTTGGAACCAAGATCCTTAAGAAACCTTCTTGCACTCTCACCCCATGGGCCTAGGGTCTCTGACCCTATTGGAACGAAATTGTACCTTTGATCTAATTGCCTGTACTTGACTGACTTTTGTTTTTCTCTGTGTGTCGCTGCGGCTCCTGCCGTGCCGGCAGAGAGGGTGATGTATGTCGTTGCCAGGGTGGATACGCAAGTATAGTCCCATGCTAACTGCCTGCCACCCTTCCACGGACGCAGTGTGATTCCGTCTGGTCGGCCGGCAAAGCTAACAGAGTCACGGTTCAGTAGGTTGCGGGGCTCCCTCTCCGCTGGACACTGAGCAGAGGCAAGGCTTCTTTTAATGATGTCGTTGACTTCGTCGTGTCTAGTGTGCCAACCACCCGATTTTCCACAGTGCAGGCCATGCAATCCATATTCGTCAGCATCTGCCTCGCCGCAAATACACCTGTGAACAGTGTGGATAGGGGCAGCAAGGCGGAGAGCGACTGCAATACGGAGCTCCTGCGGATCAAGACGTGTGCCTGTCGCACACATAGGGACTGCCAGAAGGAAGTCCCCTGCATGGGGAGCCTGCACAGCTGTGAGGCGTGCACGATCACTGGGGGTTGTTGCTGCCTCCAGCAAAGCTGTGGCTTCTTTGTCTACAATGGGGCTGTCCCAACTGGATTGTTTCTTGGCTTTCGGCATGGCTGGTCTGAGTGCTGGGTCTGTCATGGCACCCCATTTTCGTGTCACGTATATATATATATATATATATATATATATATATATATATATATATATATATATATATATATATATATATATATATATATATATATATATATATATGATAATGGTAATTGAATTACCAGTTGGTGGTAATTGAATTACCACCAACAGTGAAAAGAAATGTACGAAAGATTGAGAAAATTCGTGTTAGAATTATTAATCTTACTTTTTCGGTCATATTTAATAATATCCCAGCAAACAATTTTAGGTTGCCACAACATATCTGGAAAGTATTTGAAAGTATTGGAAACGTTTGTTTTATCGTATCAGATACGATATTGTGTGTGGACTTAAATAGGTTTCCAAAACTTATAACCAAGACATATGTATCTAACACTAATTTGAGATGTTGTGGCAACTTTACACTCCTAACATGAGTCATTCATAATCCATTCATACACCAATATGAATCTCTTATGAAAGGTTTGAGCCAATAATCTGAACCATTTTCACATCTTTGTGTTTAAAGTTAAGTTTCTTGAAATTAAATTATATTTTATATTATATTATTTTTATTATATTTTATATTATATTATTATTTTCAATTTAAATATTAAAACCAATTTAAGGGTAAAAAAAATCTAATAATTTATATTTCTTTTATTATTTACTAACAATTATAATTATTTACTAACGGAGAGAGGGGAGGCTGGACGTCGGAGAGTGGCGGACAGTGGCGGCGGTGGCGGATAGTGGCGGCGGGCGGACAGTGGCGGCGGGCGGACAGTGGCGGCGGCGGGCGGACAGTGGCGGCGGGCGGACAGTGGCGGCGGTGGCGGATAGTGGCGGCGGGCGGACAGTGGCGGCGGTGGCGGATGGTGGCGGCGGGCGGGCGGACAGTAGCGGCGGGCGGGCGGACAGTGGCGGCGGGCGGACAGTGGCGGCTGTGGCGGATAGTGGCGGCGGGCGGACCGTGGCGGCTTTGGCGGCGGTGGTGGACAGTGGCGGCGGGCGGACAGTGGCGGCGGCGGGCGGACAGTGGCGGCGGCGGGCGGACAGTGGCGGCGGCGGGCGGACAGTGGCGGCGGCGGGCGGACAGTGGCGGCGGTGGGCGGACAGTGGTGGCGGCGGGCGGACAGTGGTGGCGGCGGGCGGACAGTGGCGGCGGTGGGCGGACAGTGGTGGTGGCGGGCGGACAGTGGAGGCGGCGGGCGGACAGTGGTGGCGGCGGGCGGACAGTGGTGGCGGCGGGCGGACAGTGGTGGCGGCGGGCGGACAGTGGTGGCGGCGGGCGGACAGTGGTGGCGGCGGGCGGACAGTGGTGGCGGTGGCAGACAGTGGTGGCGGTGGCAGACAGTGGTGGCGGTGGCGGACAGTGGTGGCGGTGGCGGATAGTGGCAGCGGGCGGACAGTGGCGGCGGTGGCGGATAGTGGCGGCGGGCGGACAGTGGCGTCGGGCGGACAGTGGCGGCGGGCGGACAGTGGCGGCGGTGGCGGATAGTGGCGGCGGGCGGACAGGGTTGGCGGCGGGCGGACAGTGGCGGCGGTGGCGGATAGTGGTGGCGGGCGGACAGTGGCGGCGGGCGGACAGTGGCGGCTGTGGCGGATAGTGGCGGCGGCGGGTGGACAGTGGAGGCGGCGGGCGGACAGTGGAGGCGGCGGGCGGACAGTGGAGGCGGCGGGCGGACAGTGGTGGCGGCGGGCGGACAGTGGTGGCGGCGGGCGGACAGTGGTGGCGGCGGGCGGACAGTGGTGGCGGTGGCGGACAGTGGCGGCGGTGGCGGACAGTGACGGCGGTGGCGGCGGTGGCGGACAGTGGCGGCGGTGGCGGACAGTGGCGGCGGTGGCGGACACTGGCGGCTGTGTCTGGCGGTGGTGGCGGCGTCTGTGATGAGTGGTGGCGGCTGGCGGTGGTGGGTGGTGGCGGCGGCGGTGGTGGGTGGTGGTGGCGGCGGCGGCTGGTGGTGGAGGGTGGTGGCGGCGGTGGTGGTGGGTGGAGGTGGTGGCGGCGGCGGCTGGTGGTGGTGGGTGGTGGTGGCGGCGGTGGTGGTGGGTGGTGGCGGCGGTGGTGGTGGGTGGTGGTGGCGGCGGCGGCTGGTGGTGGTGGGTGGTGGCGGCGGTGGTGGTGGGTGGTGGTGGCGGCGGCGGCTGGTGGTGGTGGCGGCGGGTGGTGGAGGCTGTGGTGGGTGGTGGCGGGCGGTGGCGGGCGGCGGCGGCTGTGGTGGGTGGTGACGATCGGCGGTGGGGGGGGCTGGTGGCGGCTGGCGGTGGCGGCTTGCGGTGGCGACTGTGGCAACGGGCGGTGACGGCTGATAGCGGGCGGTGGTGGCGGCTGGTGGCAGGTGGTGGTGGCGGTGGTGGCGGCTGGTGGTGGCGGCTGGTGGTGGTGGCAGCTGGTGGCGGTGATGGCGGCTGGTGGTGGTGGCAGCTGGTGGCGGTGATGGCGGCTGGTGGTGGTGGTGGTGGCGGCTGGTGGTGGTGGCAGCTGGTGGTGGTGGTGGTGGTGATGGCGGCTGGTGGCGGGCGGTGGCGGCTTGTGGCGGCTGGTGGTGGCGGCGGTGGTGGGTGGTGGTGGTGGTGGTGGGTGGTGGTGGCGGCTGTGGTGGGTGGTGGCGGTGGTGTCGGCGGCGGCTGTGGTGGGTGGTGGCGGCGGCGGCGGTGATGGGTGGTGGCGGTGGCGGCGGCGGTGGTGGTGGGTGGTGGTGGCGGCGGCGGTGATGGGTGGTGGCGGCGGTGGTGGTGGTGGTGGTGGCGGCGGCGGCGGCTGGTGGTGGTGGGTGGTGGTGGTGGGTGGTGGCGGCGGGTGGCGGTGGTGGGTGGCGGTGGCTGGTGGCGGCTGGTGGTGGGAGGTGGCGGCGGGTGGTTAGTGGCGGTGGTGGGTGGCGGCTAGTGGTGGGTGGTAGCGGGTGGCGGCTGGTGGTGGGTGGTGGCGGGTGGCGGCTGGTGGTGGGTGGCGGCTGGTGGTGGGTGGCGGGTGGCGGCGGGTGGCGGCTGGTGGTGGGTGGCGGGTGGCGGCGGGTGGCGGCTGGTGGTGGGTTGTGGCAGGTGGCGGCTGGTGGTGGCTGGTGGCGGGTGGCGGCTGGTGGTGGGTGGTAGCGGCGGGTGGTGAGTGGCGGTGGTGGGTGGCGGTGGCTGGTGGCGGGGCGGGTGGTGGCGGGTGGCGGCTGGTGGTGGGTGGTGGCGGGTGGCGGCTGGTGGTGGGTGGCGGGTGGCGGCGGGTGGTGAGTGGCGATGGAGGGTGGCGGCGGCTGGTGGTGGGTGGTGGCGGGTGGCGGCTGGTGGTGGGTGGTGGCGGCTGGTGGTGGGTGGTGGCGGGTGGCGGCTGGTGGTGGGTGGTGGCGGGTGGCGGCTGGTGGTGGGTGGCGGCTGGTGGTGGGTGGCGGGTGGCGGCGGGTGGCGGCTGGTGGTGGGTGGCGGTGGGTGGCGGCGGGTGGCGGCGGGTGGCTGGTGGTGGGTGGTGGCGGGTGGCGGCTGGTGGTGGGTGGCGGCTGGTGGTGGGTGGTGGCGGGTGGCGGCTGGTGGTGGGTGACGGCTGGTGGTGGGTGGTGGCGGGTGGCGGGTGGCGGCTGGTGGTGGGTGGCGGGTGGCGGCGGGTGGTGGGTGGTGGCGGCGGGTGGTGAGTGGCGGTGGAGGGTGGCGGCGGCTGTTGGTGGCGGGTGGCGGCTGGTGGTGGGTGGTGGCGGGTGGCGGCTGGTGGTGGGTGGTAGCGGCTGGTGGTGGGTGGTGGCGGGTGGCGGCTGGTGGTGGGTGGCGGCTGGTGGTGGGTGGCGGGTGGCGGCGGGTGGTGGGTGGCGGCGGGTGGCGGCTGGTGGCGGGTGGCGGCTGGTGGCGGGTGGCGGCTGGTGGTGGCGGGTGGAGGCTGGTGGTGGGTGGTGGCGGGTGGCGGCTGGTGGTGGGCGGCGGGTGGCGGCTGGTGGCGGCCAGCTGGGACACACCCTTCACCACTGAAGGTCTGAGAACAACTAACCATATGTCTCTCTCACCACCACCAGCCTAGTGTTGCCAGCTCGCGCTCCCAAAATGTTTCCTTCAAAGATTGTATATTATCTTTGAACAACAAGTTTGATTATCAAGGAAATAATGCATATATTATTGTCACATTAATACTGTGCAATATCTTATTACATTCCTGCTAAATAATTATAATTTGAAACAGGACAAAAAATCCCACATATATATAAAAACCAACATTAGAGATCACGAGGCCTAGGCCTCGCCTGTGACCACACATCCTGCCTCCCTGGCCTGCTACACTCACACACCTCACACTCTTAACTCTCTCATAATCACTCTCACTCTCTTACTCTGTCACTCTTACTCTCTGTCACTCTTACTCTCTGTCACTCTTACTCTCTGTCACTCTTACTCTCTGTCACTCTTACTCTCTGTCACTCTTACTCTCTGTCACTCTTACTCTCTGTCACTCTTACTCTCTGTCACTCTTACTCTCTGTCACTCTTACTCTGTCATTCTTACTCACTCTCAGTCACCCTTACCCATTCATACTCACTCTCTCACTCTTACTCTCATACTCTTACTCTCAATTACTCTTACTCTCAATCACTCTTACTCCCAATCACTCCTACTCCCAATCACTCCTACTCCCAATCACTCCTACTCTCATTCTTACTCTTACTCCCAATCACTCTTACTCTCAATCACTCTTATTCTCATTCTTACTCTTACTCTCACTCTTACTCTTACTCCCATTCACTCTTACTCCCAATCACTCTTACTCTCAATCACTCTTACTCTCAATCACTCTTACTCTCAATCACTCTTACTCTCATTCTTACTCTTACTCACTCTTACTCTCAATCACTCTTATTCTCATTCTTACTCCTACTCCCAATCACTCTTATTCCCAATCACTCTTACTCTCAATCACTCTTACTCCCAATCACTCTTACTCTCAATCACTCTTACTCTCAATCACTCTTACTCTCAATCACTCTTACTCTCATTCTTACTCTTACTCACTCTTACTCTCAATCACTCTTATTCTCATTCTTACTCCTACTCCCAATCACTCTTACTCCCAATCACTCTTACTCTCAATCAATCTTACTCCCAATCACTCTTACTCTCAATCACTCTTACTCTCAATCACTTTTACTCTCAATCACTCTTACTCTCAATCACTCTTACTCTCACTAACTCTCAATCACTCTTACTCTAACTCTCAATCACTCTTACGCACTATTACTCACTCTTTCTCTCAGTCATCCTTACTCACTCTCATACTCACTCTTACTCTGTCACTCTTACTCTCTGTCACTCTTACTCTCTGTCACTCTTACTCTCTGTCACTCTTACTCTCTGTCACTCTTACTCTCTGTCACTCTTACTCTCTGTCACTCTTACTCTGTCACTCTTACTCTCTGTCACTCTTACTCTCTGTCACTCTTACTCTCTATCACTCTTACTGTCATTCTTACTCTGTCACTCTTACTCACTCTCAGTCACCCTTACCCATTCATACTCACTCTCACTCTTACTCTCATACTCTTACTCTCAATTACTCTTACTCTCAATCACTCTTACTCCCAATCACTCCTACTCCCATTCACTCCTACTCTCAATCACTCCTACTCTCATTCTTACTCTTACTCTTACTACCAATCACTCTTACTTTCAATCACTCTTATTCTCATTCTTACTCTTACTCTCACTCTTACTCCCAATCACTCTTACTCCCAATCACTCTTACTCTCAATCACTCTTACTCTCAATCACTCTTACTCTCATTCTTACTCTTACTCACTCTTACTCTCAATCACTCTTATTCTCATTCTTACTCCTACTCTCACTCTAACTCCTACTCCCAATCACTCTTACTCCCAATCACTCTTACTCTCAATCACTCTTACTCCCAATCACTCTTACTCTCAATCACTCTTACTCTCAATCACTCTTACTCTCAATCACTCTTACTCTCAATCACTCTTACTCTCACTAGCTCTCAATCACTCTTACTCTCACTCTAACTCTCAATCACTCTTACTCTCATACTCACCCTTACTCTCAATCACTTTACTCTCACTCTTACTCATTCTGTCACCCTTACTCTCACTCTTACTCACTCTGTCACTCTTACTCACTCTCAGTCACTCTTACTTATACTCACTCTTACTCACACTTACACACTCTCTGGCACTCTCACTCACCTTCAGTCACTCTTACTCACTCTTACCCACTCTCGCTCACTCTTACTCACTCTAGTTAATAAGAACACGCCAATATAAGACAACAAAACGTTTTCAGATTCTTTCTCACCACTTTCCAGCAACTTTTATAATTTATATAAATTATCTTAGGGAATAATACATAAATTATATATTTAAACATGATATTAGTGTTTAGTGGAATGCATAAGGAGTCAAATTGTGTTAAAAAGAGCGATTTTTAGAAAATTTGGAAAACTACTATTTTTTGTTCATATTATAACTAAATGGATTTTAAAGGTTTCACTCAGCCAATATATATCATTCACAATTTATTAATGAATTTTACAAAAAAACACCATAAATTTTATATTTAAACATGTAAAAACTATTTGTTTTACATTTGGAAGAAAATAATTGTAGAAAAACAATTTATAATTAAACCTTTGTGTTTGGATTTTTTGAGTAAAAGTTTCTCAAAGGCTCTCCTGCACCATTCTCAATGCAAATCATTCCCACACCTATGCGAAGAGATAGGCGAACGTTGTGTAGATGATTTGTGTTTGCTGGGATATGTCTACAGGAAAGACTGCTACCAAAATATACTAATATATATATATATATATATATATATATATATATATATATATATATATATATATATATATATATATATATATATATATATATATATATATATATATATTATTAAATATGACCGAAAAAGTAAGATTAATAATTCTAACACGAATTTTCTCAATCTTTCGTACATTACGCTTCACTGTTGGAGGTAAATCAAAAATCAATTCTCCAAAATTCATTTTTATTTCTAGTCTGACGCGACACGAGCGCGTTTCGTAAAACTTATTACATTTTCAAAGACTTTAGTTCACAAATACACAACTGAATAGAACTTGCGTATCTCCGATTTTATATCTACATTTGAGTGAGGTGGAAGGGGTGATGTGGCATTAACACAAGACAGAACAAAATGTGGTATTAATAGGGTATTAATATCATTAACACAAGACAGAACAAGAGTATTAATAGGGTATTAATTTCATCAACACAAGACAGAACACGAAACAATGGATATTGAATAGAAGTGTTTGTAGAAAGCCTATTGGTCCATATTTCTTGATGCTTCTATATTGGAGCGGAGTCTTGAGGTGGGTAGAATATAGTTGTGCAATAATTGGCTGTTGATTGCTGGTGTTGACTTCTTGATGTGTAGTGCCTCGCAAACGTCAAGCCGCCTGCTATCGCTGTATCTATTGATGATTTCTGTGTTGTTTACTAGGATTTCTCTGGCGATGGTTTGGTTGTGGGAAGAGATTATATGTTCCTTAATGGAGCCCTGTTGCTTATGCATCGTTAAACGCCTAGAAAGAGATGTTGTTGTCTTGCCTATATACTGGGTTTTTTGGAGCTTACAGTCCCCAAGTGGGCATTTGAAGGCATAGACGACGTTAGTCTCTTTTAAAGCGTTCTGTTTTGTGTCTGGAGAGTTTCTCATGAGTTGGCTGGCCGTTTTTCTGGTTTTATAGTAAATCGTCAGTTGTATTCTCTGATTTTTGTCTGTAGGGATAACGTTTCTATTAACAATATCTTTCAGGACCCTTTCCTCCATTTTATGAGCTGTGGAAAAGAAGTTCCTGTAAAATAGTCTAATAGGGGGTATAGGTGTTGTGTTAGTTGTCTCTTCAGAGGTTGCATGACTTTTCACTTTCCTTCTTATGATGTCTTCGACGAAACCATTGGAGAAGCCGTTATTGACTAGGACCTGCCTTACCCTACAGAGTTCTTCGAAGAACTCTGTAGGATAAGGCAGGTCCTAGTCAATAACGGCTTCTCCAATGGTTTCGTCAAAGACATCATAAGAAGGAAAGTGAAAAGCCATGCAACCTCTGAAGAGACAACTAACACAACACCTATACCCCCTATTAGACTATTTTACAGGAACTTCTTTTCCACAGCTCATAAAATGGAGGAAAGGGTCCTGAAAGATATTGTTAATAGAAACGTTATCCCTACAGACAAAAATCAGAGAATACAACTGACGATTTACTATAAAACCAGAAAAACGGCCAGCCTACTCATGAGAAACTCTCCAGACACAAAACAGAACGCTTTAAAAGAGACTAACGTCGTCTATGCCTTCAAATGCCCTCTTAGGGACTGTAAGCTCCAAAAAAAACAGTATATAGGCAAGACAACAACATCTCTTTCTAGGCGTTTAACGATGCATAAGCAACAGGGCTCCATTAAGGAACATATAATCTCTTCCCACAACCAAACCATCGCCAGAGAAATCCTAGTAAACAACACAGAAATCATCGATAGATACAGCGATAGCAGGCGGCTTGACGTTTGCGAGGCACTACACATCAAGAAGTCAACACCAGCAATCAACAGCCAATTATTGCACAACTATATTCTACCCACCTCAAGACTCCGCTCCAATATAGAAGCATCAAGAAATATGGACCAATAGGCTTTCTACAAACACTTCTATTCAATATCCATTGTTTCGTGTTCTGTCTTGTGTTGATGAAATTAATACCCTATTAATACCACCTTTTGTTCTGTCTTGTGTTGATGAAATTAATACCCTATTAATGCTACATCTTGTTCTGTCTTGTGTTAATGCCACATCACCCCTTCCACCTCACTCAAATGTAGATATAAAATCGGAGATGCGTAAGTTCTATTCAGTTGTGTATTTGTGAACTAAAGTCTTTGAAAATGTAATAAGTTTTACGAAACGCGCTCATGTCGCGTCAGACTAGAAATAAAAATGAATTTTGTAGAATTGATTTTTGATTTACCTCCAACAGTGAAAAGAAATGTACGAAAGATTGAGAAAATTCGTGTTAGAATTATTAATCTTACTTTTTCGGTCATATTTAATAATATACACACACACACATATATATATATATATATATATATATATATATATATATATATATATATATATATATATATATATACATATATATATATATATATATATATATATATATATATATATATATATATATATATATATATATATATATATATATATATGTCGTACCTAGTAGCCAGAACGCACTTCTCAGCCTACTTTGCAAGGCCCGATTTGCCGAATAAGCCAAGTTTTCATAAATTAATTGTTTTTTGACTACCTAACCTACCTAACCAAACCTAACCTAACTTTTTCAGCTACCTAACCTAACCTAACCTATAAAGATAGGTTAGGTTAGGTTAGGTAGGGTTGGTTAGGTTCAGTCATATATCTACTTTAATTTTATCTCCAATAAAAAACAATTGACCTCATACATAATGAAATGGGTAGCTTTATCATTTCATAAGAAAAAAATTAGAGAAAATATATTAATTCAGGAAAACTTGGCTTATTAGGCAAATCGGGCCTTGCATAGTAGGCCGAGAAGTGAGTTCTGGCTACTAGGTACGACATATATATATATATATATATATATATATATATATATATATATATATATATATATATATATATATATATATATATATATATATATATATATATATATATATATATATATATATATATATATATATTATATATATATATACACCACGGAGATTTACAGTCTCCGTGGTGTAGTGGTAAGACACTCGCCTGGCGTTCCGCGAGCGCTATGTCATGGGTTCGTATCCTGGCCGGGGAGGATTTACTGGGCGCAATTCCTTAACTGTAGCCTCTGTTTAACGCAACAGTAAAATGTGTACCTGGATGAAAAAACGATTCTTCGCGGCAGGGGATCGTATTCCAGGGACCTGCCCGAAACGCTACGCATACTAGTGGCTGTACATGAATGTAACAACTCTTGTATATATCTCAAAAAAAAAAAAAAAAAAAAAAAAAAATATATATATATATATATATATATAAATGTATAATACACACCGGTGGGTGCCAGTTACACCACCTCCCTTTAAAAAAATTCCCCAGGTAGGATGCCTCTATGGGCAGGTGTAAAACAGATTCTTCTCAGCAGGGTGGTCCCCCCTACTCTTCCCCCACACCTGACGACCTTGACTGTACCATAAAAGAGGCTCCCCAGCTGGTTGTCTTGTCTGCTCGACTTCTACCCCTCCAAGATTAAATATCATTAATAAGAGCTTTATACAGTCTAGGGTCTTATACATATATATATATATGTCGTACCTAGTAGCCAGAACGCACTCCTCAGCCTACTATGCAAGGCCCGATTTGCCTAATAAGGCAAGTTTTAATGAATTAATTGTATTTCCACTACCTAACCTACCTAACCTAACCTAACCTAACTTTTTCGGCTACCTAACCTAACCTAACCTATAAAGATAGGTTAGGTTAGGTTAGGTAGGGTTGGTTAAGTTCGGTCATATATCTACGTTAATTTTAACTCCGATAAAAAAAAATTGACCTCATACATAATGAAATGGGTAGCTTTATCATTTCATTAGAAAAAAATTAGAGAAAATATATTAATTCAGGAAAACTTGGCTTATTAGGCAAATCGGGCCTTGCATAGTAGGCTGAGAAGTGAGTTCTGGCTACTAGGTACGACATATACATATACATATATATATATATATATATATATATATATATATATATATATATATATATATATATATATATATATATATATATATATATATGATAATGGTAATTGAACTACCAGTTGGTGGTAATTGAATTACCACCAACAGTGAAAAGAAATGTACGAAAGATTGAGAAAATTCGTGTTATAATTATTAATCTTACTTTTTCGGTCATATTTAATAATATATGTCTACAGGAAAGACTGCTACCAAAATATACTAATATATATATATATATATATATATATATATATATATATATATATATATATATATATATATATATATATATATATATATATATATATATATATATATGTATATATATATATATATATATATATATATATATATATATATATATATATATATATATATATTTATATATATGTCGTACCTAGTAGCCAGAACGCACTTCTCGGCCTACTATGCAAGGCCCGATTTGCCTAATAAGCCAAGTTTTCATGAATTAATTGTTTTTCGAGTACCTAACCTACCTAACCTAACTTTTTCGGCTACCTAACCTAACCTAATCTATAAAGATAGGTTAGGTTAGGTTAGGTGGGGTTGGCTAGGTTCGGTCATATATCTACGTTAATTTTAACACCAATAAAAAAAAAATTACCTCATACATAATGAAATAGGTAGCTTTATCATTTCATAAGAAAAAAATTAGAGAAAATATATTAATTCAGGAAAACTTGGCTTATTAGGCAAATCAGGCCTTGCATAGTAGGCTGAGAAGTGCGTTCTGGCTACTAGGTACGACATATATATATATATATATATATATATATATATATATATATATATATATATATATATATATATATATATATATATATATTTATATTTAAGGAGTATTAAATTATAAATCTTCCCAAGGAGGTTAAAAAAAATCAAATAATTTATTAATGGTTTTATTAGGTAAAAAACACAAATAATGAATAAGAAGTTAATTATTATTTTTAATAATGGTAGTTATGGGTCCCACTTCTTATTCCTCACCCCCTCCACCTCCCCATCATCATCTGAGTAGAATTCTGACATCTCTTCGTCAATGATGAGTGGAGGAAGATCTTGACCCCCAACCTCCTTTCTTGGGGGTGGGGGTGAGTTGGATTGTCGGCTTTGGGTTGAGTTTCCTTCTCTCCCCCATCAGGAGTGTTCTGCAAGAGAGGTGGGAGAAAAAAATATTATTTATAGTGATTAAAGGTTTGTATAGGATTATATCATTTATTAGAAAAATATTCTATTTTCTCTAAGAACAACTACCACATACCTCTTCCCCTTCAGGTGCAGTCCTGTGTCCTTTACAGCAGGCATCGTCAATTAGGCTACGTAACAGCATCTTGTTTGGGGTAGACCCCACAGATAGAATTACTACTTTGCAAATGTGGGCGGGTCCCAAGAACTGTACTGAAGAAAAATAAAGAGGCAAAAATAGAGTATATAAAAACTTTTTATTGTAGAAATAAAATAAAATAAAATAAATATATTACCAGAAAGTGTGAGCAATACTAACCAGGTCCTTCAAGGACTTCAATCTTTCCCGCAGGTGGTTTTGGAGAGACACGATCCATTTTGTAGGAGGGGGTTGACGGTCTTCTGGAGAGGTTGCGGGGTGAGAGGGGGTTTTATAGAAGTAATCCCCCACCCCCCCTCCCCCTCTAGAATATTATTTAGGTTGCCTAACTAACAAAAATATTCTCTACACCACCTATAAGAACCAACACCATCACCTCTACAAAATATCCTAACACAATGTTGTTTCATTGGAAAATATCACCTCGCATAAGCAAGGGCTCGTTTATCGTTTAATTTTAAAGCAACACTGGAAAATACATTATGTAAGTTTCATTGTAAGTAAGTTTCATCGAAGGCAACCCCAGGTGGCTTACTCTGTGAACAAACATTATGCAATATAGCCTGCAGGCAAGAGTAAAATCACTCTGGAGTCTCTAGCACATTCCAAATACCTCTGTTATTTTGTTAGTTTTAATAATCTCACAAAATAATAGCCGTAAGTAACCGGTGACGTTGCATAACTATAAAAAAAAATCGATGTTTAACTTTATCAACATAAATACCTATACAATGCCCCATAGTTATTCTACTGTGTGATGGTAATATATTAGTTATAAAGTCTATAGCTTTCCTTGTCGTGATATTTAAATGTTCTATCTCATCTGCATTATAACAACCTAGGTAGAGCACGCGATATCCTAGATTATTTTTAAATTAATATTTATATCATAACAATTCATTATGTTTTAAGCCTGCACATCACATAGAACAGTTCTCTGTCCATCGATCGATAGTAACCTGGTCGTTTCCCCAAACAGCAAAGCCAGTCTGTTATATGTAACACCGCTACCAAATTCAAGCTCCATACACAAGTTGCCAGATTTCTCCACAGGGAGGGAATCCTTTGTTTGAATGGTGCTTAAGTCAAAGGCGAATTTTGATCTTCCCTTATTAAAAGTGTCATAGGCCAGAAGTGAGTCACACTCTAACCCTAATGTCTTCAAAGTTTCGGAATGAAGGTGAGAATAGTGGTTGTCGAAATCGCCCCCAATTCGGTAAATTGCATTATTGTTCAAATACATGGCGATACTTTTCAGCTTTGCATTTTCAAAATATAAACCATTACCTTGGTTAAGACCGGCATAATAGCTCATTGGAACACTTACCATATACATCTTGTGTGGAATTACTTGGGCCCAAGGCTGATCAATTAAGAGACTAGTTTCATTCCCTGCTAGGACATAGGTTTTAGAAATGATTCTATTGAAAGTATAGCTGATGGGATCAGGGGGTGCTAACAGTGAGCTGTTTATGGCCAGGAAAGCACTTGGTTAGGGGAATACCCGTGTGACCCATAATTTCGCATAATCCATATGCATGCGATACTTAGAGCCATTGGTTACACTTGTATTTAGCACCCAAGCACGGGGAGAGAGCTCCAATCATAGTCGTACATCTATATTGTCTAATACATATTGATCTAGGGTTGTTATATCCAATACTAGGGGAAAACACATTGATAAACCTTTACTTTTTAAATGTCATAATTTTTTTACCCTTGATGCTTGCTCCAGTAAAATAAGTATAAGTGACTATTCCATCATCAATCCAGTCCCTATGCAACCCGTTCTCGCAAATTCGTAAAGTCAATGTTGACTTATTAACTACGTGCATAGGTGATATACTAAACATAATAGATACCCTTAAAAAGATTCATAGAAAACACCGACCTTACCTAACCTTGTTAGTATCTTAAGATAAGCATCTTATTTCTTCGTAATTACAATTATTACTTAACCTATACCTATTATAGGTTAGGTAATAATTGTAATTACGAAGCAATAAGATGCTTATCTTAAGACACTAACAAGGTTAGGTAAGGTCGGTGTTTTCTATGAATCTTTTTAAGGGTATCTATTATGTTAAGTATGTCACCTATGCACATATTTAATAAGTCAATATTGACTTATTAAATTTGCGAGAACGGGTTGCCCTATGAAAGGCTCCAATTCTCCCCAAGGAAGACATTTTTGATGGAGGCGTGGAAGTAATTAATTTAATAAATGACCAATAATTAAAATTAAAATTTGTTTCAACTAGCTGCTCTCCTAAGAAAACCTGAACACTTTTAAACATGGTATTTGACAATCCGTTCACAAATTCCACATAGTCATCCTCTTCCAATTTTGTGGTATCATCTTCTTTGGTTAGAGATACCTTAAAATCTATAACAATATTAGCTAGATCTAAGAAGGTGCCCTGGGTACCAGGAATGCGGAATTCTAAGTAATTATCTCGTAAACGTTAATTAATGGGGAGGTTGACATGCAGAATGTCTATTTTTTGCATAGAGGCAATTGAACTCTTCACATTGCATATTCTGTTACTTCTAGCAAATTGGTCAATAATACTGGAGCTGTAATATTCTAGTGGTATTTTCACCCCAGCTCAACTAGCTGCAGCCATGATCCCCACCGAAAGACGATGACTGCTTACGATAGTGAAAATACATAATTTTTATAGCCGAGACCTCGTTTACCTTTTTTTTTTTTATTCCCCTAGAGTCTTTTAATTTTTCCTCCAGTTACCAATTTCTTGCCCACACTTTTCAGAGCATGAATACCGTGAGTTCTCAGAGCACTCTTTACATCTCGTTTACCGCTGGATAAATCACCATGTACATTTTTCCCCAAATCCATAGCACTCGGTGTTACAGCCCTCATGATAAATGGTATGGCCCTTCGGGTCATACCAGCCAAGGTTCCAAAGAAACTGCCACCAGATCTGAGATAAGGTACTTGGAATGTGCATATGTCATTCATCCCACACCCTTTCAAGCCATGTCTCCTAGAGGGAGGGGCAAATATCTCCCAAAATTCCTTTTGAGAAGAAGGGTGAAAAGGTATATGCATTTTGACCTCTCTTCTTATAATAACCAAAGTCATGGATAAACACTTCTATATATATTGCAATACTTTAGGGCGGATATGTAAGACTGCCGTAACCGATCTTCCATCCTCAAAACTAACCATTCACCCAAACTGATCTGTTATTTTAATACTGACTTTCTCTGCATGTTAGTATTTAATGTCTTGTACACTAGGGGGTGTGCTCCTCTAGAATATGAGTCATGAAAATTGATTGCATCTAAGATATTTACAATCTGCCCTCCGGCTCGATGACGTCACTATAAATGAGTAAATAGTCCCAACCCCCGTCATTGTCACGGGGGGATAAGGCCACAACCTTGGAGGCTGTTGTAATGTCATCTGTTTTTGCTCGATAAATGGTATATTCGCGACTGCTGTGAAAACCAAGTACATTAGCTATTCTGTGTTTAAATTGAAGGCTGAGAGAATATAACGACCCAGTACCTTCACTGTTAAAGAGTTGAAGCTAGTAATACCCTATCTAAAGATTGATCATAGGAGAGGATTGGTTCTTTATCTGAGAAGTATGTGTCAAAATCGCTGTTAAAACTTAGTTTCATATCGGTGGTTATTTGTCGGCTAAGTTCGCTTGTTATGTATTTGATGTTTCGTGATAAGATGTTGCTTTTAGATAGAAAAGAATATATTAAATGTTCTGGACTCTCAGAATGAGTTCCACGTTTATAAGTAGCGTAGATATCTATACCAGACTTCCCTTCATCCTTGATAATGGCATTAATTCGTCTGGGTAGGAGTATGTTTACTAAACTAATTTCATGTTTTATGGAAGGGTTTAAATGTAATGTGGGGATGATGTTTGTAAATGCTGAACTCATGTTGTTGTATATATCTCCATGATCGAGACTAGTAAGGTGTATGTAATGTTCATCTGTCATTGTCCTGATATGTATTGATAACGAATAGAAAAGGGAGGGGGTTTTTGTATGATGGGGAAAATAAACAACATTGCTTATATTTTATTTTACTACATAAGGTAATTGTATTGTTTGTTTTAAAGAACTACAATGGGGAAAGATCCCTCAACAAGTCACTATAAGAATAGTGATTAACCACGGCTGCTGCTGCTGCTGCTGCTGCTGCTACTGCTGCTACTGTGGCTGCTGGTGCTGCTGCTGCTGGTGCTGCTGCTACTGCCTCTTCTTTACTGGTGGTGGTGGTGGTGACTACAGCTTTCGTTTTTTTTCGGTGGAGAAGAGAGCAGGAATATCTCCTGTGACTCCCCATCGAGGATGGTGTCGATACGTCGATTCCCCTGAGATTCGAAGTCAAGGACAGCTTCAATCCATCGTTTGGCTATGGTTGATGCTGTAGGTGATGGTGGGGTTTTGGTGATGCTGGATGAGTATTCCTGCAGGTGTCTCTTCTTCCTGAGGGTAGCTGGTAGAGGTGTTGGTGTAGAACGAGAAGAGATTCCTGGGGTGGTACCACCCTTTCCCACCACAGTGTCAAGGACAATAGTTTTACTGTCACCTTCCCCTCTGGGCTCATCGATCGGAAGGGGTACCATTGATGGGGTAACAGCAGCGGATCATTTGAGAAGGACAAGCTCCTTATTGTATTTGGCCAGTTCGTGATGTAGTGAGAGCAACATGGGGCCGATGTCCTTGTGCCAATTGTCCATGGCATCACAGGTGGCCCGTAAACCATAGGGCACCACCAACCAAAACATGGTTGGGGTTTTTACCATTAGATTACCCACCTTTGTTAGGGCCGTTTTCAGCCAAAAAAGACGATTTTTAGCTGTGTCCAGGGTGATATTTGTAACGTAGTGGGTGTCGGAGGAAGTCTGCACTTGCTCCTGTGCTATTGGGTTGGACTTGAAGGCTGGGCCTGGCCCAAAAGCTGAAATCAACGCCACTATGGAGGGTCTGAAAAACAGTATGGGCTCTGCAACTAGGTCTTGACCGTCGGTGGGGTGTGAGGCTATCTTCACATCAATATCTCCTAGGGTAGCCCGAGAACATATTATGGCTCTATTGACGTTGGTCCAAGGACCACGTTCCACACGTGCATAGGGGTATGTTTTCCATATCACCGACGCTAGTCCATAGGGTCGCACAACGGTGGCTGGCAATTCATAAATAATGACATTTCCGATCCCAAAGGCGTGGGCGTCAGTAATGTCATCCGATATTGTCTTAATGTTTTGAAGAGCCATGGAGAAGGGTGGCGGGGTGGCTGTGAGGGGCGTGTCGACAACACTTCTATAGTGACCAGGGGCTGATGCAGGGGAACCTTTAAATACACCTGTGGCACACCTGGTGGGGGGAGGAATGTAGGGGTGTGGGGTAGAGGTCACCATCCTCACCGCATAAGTCCATAGACACTCTGCCCCGACTTGAAGGCTGTAATCATGTCTCGATAATGGAAGGTTAATTTTTTCCATCTGCCAGATCACTGTCTGGATCTCCTGAGATGAATACGTTTCATAACTTTGCACCGTTTCGGTAAATGACTTAAAAAACAGTTCTGGAGGAGCACTCAACACAAGATTATCTTGAGGTTATCTTGAGATGATTTCGGGGCTTAGTGTCCCCGCGGCCCGGTCCTTGACCAGGCCTCCACCCCCAGGAAGCAGCCCGTGACAGCTGACTAAACACCCAGGTACCTATTTACTGCTAGGTAACAGGGGCATAGGGTGAAAGAAACTCTGCCCATTGTTTCTCGCCAGCGCCCTGGATCGAACTCGGGACCACAGGATCACAAGTCCAGCGTGCTGTCCGCTCGGCCGACCGGCTCCCGACCGACAATGATTATAAGGAAGACGGGACACCATGAGCGTAGCTCTCATCCATTAACTCCTTAGGTAATTACACTTATATATATACATACACACACACACACACACACACTTACTATATTCATATATTTTCGATACAGTACTTCTTTCCAATGACGGTAGATTACTTTAGGGTCTATATAACCCTATATATAAAAAAAAGCTAACTTAACTCATTTAAGAGAACTATTATTCAGAACTAAAATAGAAGTATAGAAAATCCCAGTGACTGTCACTGAGAAAACATTTATAAAACAATTTGTGCCTAACTTTGTGCACAGTCTAGTACAACAATGGCTTAATGACAAATTTGGTAAATATTCAATAATTTATATCTAAATATAATTCATACACCAGGAAAAACAGAAGTAAAAAAGTTACCTTTATTATATAAAGCTAATACAGCCATTAATACCTTTATATAAATAAAAATGAAAAATACTGATATATAATTAAACAAAATTCTTATTTTACGTCTACTAGTCAGATGAATGTCGTTTGGAATTCACATTTTTATAACAATCAATATCTGTCTCAATGAGTCATTACTTATTTCAAACAGTGTACAGTATATATTTAACCAACACAGAAGGAACTTGAATGCCCAGCTCCTTCAGTATCTTTTAAATTTACAAAGGTTTAGCATTAAAAATATACAAAAGCAGTCTGAAGTACATAACTATTTCCTTAATATCAGCAGGTTAGCTAAACTGAACATGTAATAAACAAATCAGATACCCTTAATCTCACTTATGAATGTTAATAAAATATATATGTATAACCCCCTCTCAAGGACTTAAATTACAGTACTGTATTCTAATGGTAAAATGACTAAGGATTTCAGGTGTGATTTTTGTTTACTTAATACTTCATTAGAGGTAGAACCAATACATAAATTTCTACTTTCTAAACAATAATGATTCAAATGCCTTCATTATCTCGGGCATCAGACTTAAAGAAATGCAAAAGAATTCTAACTCATATCAATGAGGAAAATGGCACAAATCCAATTTCTTCAGAGCACTGCCAAGCAATGGCAGTGCTCTGATGGTCATAACAGATGACCATAAAGATGGTCATAACAATCCCACAAAGCATATATCAATCTACTTTTGTGTTCGACAAACTTGTAGTATCTTTGTCTAGCAACCAAATGCTTTAATAGGGGAGATTTTGCATCTGCCGGTGGAGAGGGTGTAGAAGCTTGCTCCATGGTGGATACTCAACTGAATATAATGGTGTTTAAGAAGTGGTTCATATAGGTCTTCAATACAGTTCCC
Organism: Procambarus clarkii; assembly: GCF_040958095.1. Classification (NCBI taxonomy): domain Eukaryota; kingdom Metazoa; phylum Arthropoda; class Malacostraca; order Decapoda; family Cambaridae; genus Procambarus; species Procambarus clarkii. Next base: position 25,512,219 of record NC_091166.1, on the reverse strand, counting down.
AATGGGGTCTCCTATGGATACCCCTCCCCCCTTTTAACTGTAATCTGACGCAGTAATTATGTATAAAGGTCGGGTCTATGCTGGCGACTTTAAGTAAAATCCTTACATCTGCTTTGTCGGCTGTCCTAAATTGTCCTTTAGTAAAGGCTAAAGTTTTTATTATGTCTAAAATATAAAAAAATTTGTGCAGGCTTTAATAAATTCCTACGACTATTCCAAATCACCTGTTGGCTGTTTTGTTCAAACATGTTCAATAATGTTTTGACATGTGGAAATTCCTCAGTTTTAAAATTAACATTTATTAAGTGGTCCAGACTTGGGTTTTAAGGTGTGATGGTGGCTTTATGGGGGGTGTGCCCATCAACAACAAGCTGCATTTCAGGGGTATAGTGGAATGTTTCATTTTTTTTATTTGTTTTTTTAAAGGTGATGGTCGTGCCAAGCCCACACCAAAGTTTTTTTTTTGTTTAAAGGGCGGCGGGCGCCTCTGCAGCGGCGGGGCCAATGTCATTTAAAGGTTGTCTGACCCGCCCAGCCCCGGTGGTAGGGTTATAACCTTCACAGGCGCTACCGTGGCAACACCGCCCACAAGCTGCAGTTACCGAGTGTGTGGGGGAGGGTCCACTCCCCCCCCCCCCCACACCCATCACCACTGCTAGAGTCACAGTCGAGGTGCATACAGCTACCACCAACATTATTACATGAATGGTGGTGGTGGTGTTTCTGAGGAAAATTGTCCCATTTGCTTTCGTTTTTTAAAGAGAAGGACTTACTTTCACCATCACCATCACCCCAGGTGTAAGAGAGTAGAGCCACCACATTAAGAGGTGATGGGGTATGTTGTTTTTATTATATAAACATTTTTCAGCGACAAGCCGTGGTACTAGACAATATTCTTTCATTGTTTCTCTTGTTACTTATTTACTTAATTACTTTATTAGGGAGGAAATTAACGATACAGCCAAAGGAAACAGAGCTGCCAATATAGTTCCACCTCGCCTAGAGGTTATGATGTGTTTCTTTTTGTGTAGTGGGTTTCTTTTTCGTGATACAGAATGGATGTCATTCTGATACCTCTATAATCCATTAATTATCTGCAGTTGAACTAGGATGTTTCGTTTCAGAAAATTTGCAAAAATTTCACAAATTGAATCAATTTCCTGTCGTTTTAAAGCCTTGATTAGTTTATTCCGCTTCTTAGGTGATAAATTGTAGAATAAAAATAACAGTTGATGGTGTTTCTCTACGAGAGAGTCCTGATGAACTGTCATTTTTTTTTTAATTTGATGATGTCTTGAGCTTTAATCCAGCAATTGCTAGAATCTGGGTACCCTCGCCACTTGACGTAATATTCTCTGTGTCCTTTCGATGTCCTCCTAGTCTGTAATATCGTTATAGGGAAATAGTCTGGGAGAGAGGTTGGTATCAACTCTTGCTCGTAAGACATGTCACAGACTGGCTCGTTGCTTAAATCTTTGATTTTATAGGTTGGGATTGGTTGTGTTTTGTCAATATTTGATACTTGAAATATTTCCTCTGTATTTTGGAGCCAAAAGCCCTTATGAAATGTATTCTTACGCTTTGCCAGACGCACATGCTGTCCAACCTGCAGTTGTGGACTGATGGGGGTTATGGGGGGAGTCATTGTTTAAATACATGACCTTAAACTGTCTATGTATATCTTCAATGTTTTGTAACTTATGAATGGCATGTGGAGTATTTTTTAGTATTCTGTGGAAGGCATGGTTGTAAAGGTCCACAACTTTTGGAAGGATGCGAATGTATTTTAAAGAATTAGCTTGGGTCATATAATGATACAGTTTATGTTTTAAAGTTTTGATGGCACGCTCCACAATACTAGATATAATTTCTGAAAACACACTATATAATTTAATATTTTTTTTATTAAAATAATTTTGAAGTGACCTGTTGTAAAATTCTCTACCTCGGTGAGTGAATATTTGTCTTACACCGAGAAACTGAGGGGTTTCCTCTAACATCTTCTTTAGAGCAGCTAGCACATCACCCGAATTTTTTGTTTTTAAAAGTTTGAGCCTGCATTAAGCGAGAATAAACATCAACACGTATCAAAATATATTTAACACCATTATTGTATTTTTGTAAACTACAAAAGTCCCCTAGATCAAAGGCAATTATGGTTTGGTAATCTTGGGCATGGTATTTTATCAAATCACCTCATTCTTTGGGGCACACGTGAGGAACACAAATGCGAACAAGACTGAATGGTCCCCAGGACTATATGCAACTGAAAACTTACAACCCCAGAAATGACTCGAACCCGTACTGCCAGGAGCACTTTGCTGGTGTACAGGATCCCTTAACTGCTCGACCAACACGACAAGACAAAATAGGATGGTAGCCGAGGCTATTTCCATCCCCCCGCCGGCGCTCAGTTGGTAGTCTTGGCCATGGTATTTTATCAAATCACCTCATTCTTTGGGGCAAACGTAAGGAACACAAGTGCCGATAGAGGGATGGAAATCACCTTGGCTAGCATCCTCTTTTGTCCGGTCATATATCTATGTTAATTTTAACTCAAATTTGAAAAAAATAGCTCATACATAATGAAATGAATAGCTTTATCATTTTAAAGGAAAAATAATGAGAAAAATATTGAAATTCTTGAAAACTTGGCTTATTGTGCAAATTGGGCCTTGCATAGTAGGCCGAGTACGACGTTCTGGCTACAAGGTACAACAATATATATATATATATATATATATATATATATATACATATATATATATATATATATATATATATATATATATATATATATATATATATATATATATATATATATATATATATATATATATATATATATATATGCAATTGACGATCACAAAACATTGATCATTTTATGCGGAAAATCCACAGAGAAATATGAAATGAGGTGAACGTTTCGGCTTTGTTAAAGCCTTTGTCAACACCAGACTGACTAAGGAGAAGGGAGAAGGGGGGAAGATATATAGGCCGACACCTGACCACCCCATCCCAAGGGTTGGTCAGGTGTAATTAACCAAAAACAGGTATAGCTTAGCTTAGAATGGTCAAAGAGGATTAAGCGGTCAGAGAATAAGGATGAAAGATTAAAGAAAAGCCTCATGAACACACAATATATGAATATACAATTATAATGAGACATTGTAAGCCTCTCTATCAGAGTTGTTTCTTAAACTGTTGTGCAATATTATAACTTAAAAATGGATCAAGTTTGTACATTCCAGTACTAACATTAAGAAGATTTGGACACTGACTGATTAGAGCAGACTCAATCAAATTCCGTTCCACGAAATCCCCACAATTGGTAATGCTTTTAGCCCCATTCCAGTTAATATTGTGATCGCATAAACTCGTATGTAGATACAATGCATTAGACGTTTGGGCAGTTCTAATACTATAAGCATGTTGTGACAACCGCAATTGTAAGGACTTTCCTGTTTGTCCAATGTACACAGAATCACAATCATTGCAGGGAATCGAATACACACAACCTGCTGTATCAGGGGAGTTTTTTATTAAATTGGATTTGATCGTACTATTAGTGAACACCAAATTTATATTAAGTTTCTTAAAAATCAGAGACAATTTTTCAAGTCCACTCGCATAAGGTACCACCAATGAGTTAATAATTTTTGGTTTCGCCTTAGGGACGTGATTATAAAACGTACGCTTGGCTTGTACAAACGAGAAATCCAAAAACCTCTTAGGATATCGTAAACTCTTCCCAATTTCATATATTTTAGCAATCTCTTCATCAAAAAACTCAGGGCTGTAAACCCTCAAAGCTCGTAGAAACATTCCTGAAAATACTGCCTGTTTAACTTTACTATGATGATTCGAATAAAAATGTACATACGACCCCACGTTGGTAGGTTTCCTATACACATTAAATTTGAACTTTCTAGTGACTCTATGAATCATAATGTCCAAAAACGGAAGAGTACCATTCTCCTCAGTCTCACAAGTGAATTTTATTGAAGGTACCAAAGAATTGAGTTCATTAAGAAAAACTATCTGGTCTTTGTCACACGGCCATAAGCACAAAATATCATCAACATACCTATACCAAACCACATTAGCCGGGATAATCCTGGATAAGATTTTTGTTTCAAAGAATTCCATATACAAATTGCTTAAAACTGGGGACAGGGGATTGCCCATCGCCATACCAAATGTTTGTTTGAAAAATTTTCCATTAAAACTAAAATAATTGTCTTTTATACACAATTTAATAAGTTCCAATACTTTATTGGTCTGCAAGCTCAAATTATATTTAGACAGTTCCTCACGTAGAAATTCTAACAGATCATCAACAGGAACTTTAGTGAATAAAGAGGTCACATCGAAACTAATAAGTTTAAAATCAAAATTTAAATTCAGTGTGGATAGCTTATTAACTAAGTCCACATTGTTTGTCAAGTGTGAGTTGGAAATAGTACCAACTATAGGGGACAAAACTTTGACTAACCACTTAGAGAGTTTATAAGCCGCCGAACCAATTGAACTAATAATCGGCCTTGCCGGATTATATGGCTTATGAGTTTTTATAAGACCATACATGTAAGGAAGAGAGGGGGATCGACTTGTTAGCCTAGATATCAACTCTTTATCGCCTTTACACACGGTTTTAAGAGTTTTGTTAAAATGTGCAATCACTTTTTCAGTAGGATCTCTGTTAACCAATAGATAAGTATCCCTGTCTTCCAAGACTAACTCCATTTTTCGGACATAGTCATCTTTATTCATAATAACTACTGCATTTGACTTATCAGCCTTGGTAATATGTAATGAACTATCTTTTTTGAGATTTTTGAACGCATGAACAAATCGACTTGGACAATTAGGAACAGAATTGTTAAGTAAAACGCCATACATCATACCTTTGCACACATTAATATCTTATATTAACTTATTAGTTTCGATGTGACCTCTTTATTCACTAAAGTTCCTGTTGATGATCTGTTAGAATTTCTACGTGAGGAACTGCCTAAATATAATTTGAGCTTGCAGACCAATAAAGTATTGGAACTTATTAAATTGTGTATAAAAGACAATTATTTTAGTTTTAATGGAAATTTTTCAAACATTTGGTATGGCGATGGGCAATCCCCTGTCCCCAGTTTTAAGCAATTTGTATATGGAATTCTTTGAAACAAAAATCTTATCCAGGATTATCCCGGCTAATGTGGTTTGGTATAGGTATGTTGATGATATTTTGTGCTTATGGCCGTGTGACAAAGACCAGATAGTTTTTCTTAATGAACTCAATTCTTTGGTACCTTCAATAAAATTCACTTGTGAGACTGAGGAGAATGGTACTCTTCCGTTTTTGGACATTATGATTCATAGAGTCACTAGAAAGTTCAAATTTAATGTGTATAGGAAACCTACCAACGTGGGGTCGTATGTTCATTTTTATTCGAATCATCATAGTAAAGTTAAACAGGCAGTATTTTCAGGAATGTTTCTACGAGCTTTGAGGGTTTGCAGCCCTGAGTTTTTTGATGAAGAGATTGCTAAAATATATGAAATTGGGAAGAGTTTACAATATCCTAAGAGGTTTTTGGATTTCTCGTTTGTACAAGCCAAGCGTACGTTTTATAATCACGTCCCTAAGGCGAAACCAAAAATTATTAACTCATTGGTGGTACCTTATGCGAGTGGACTTGAAAAATTGTCTCTGATTTTTAAGAAACTTAATATAAATTTGGTGTTCACTAATAGTACGATCAAATCCAATTTAATAAAAAACTCCCCTGATACAGCAGGTTGTGTGTATTCGATTCCCTGCAATGATTGTGATTCTGTGTACATTGGACAAACAGGAAAGTCCTTACAATTGCGGTTGTCACAACATGCTTATAGTATTAGAACTGCCCAAACGTCTAATGCATTGTATCTACATACGAGTTTATGCGATCACAATATTAACTGGAATGGGGCAAAAAGCATTACCAATTGTGGGGATTTCGTGGAACGGAATTTGATTGAGTCTGCTCTAATCAGTCAGTGTCCAAATCTTCTTAATGTTAGTACTGGAATGTACAAACTTGATCCATTTTTAAGTTATAATATTGCACAACAGTTTAAGAAACAACTCTGATAGAGAGGCTTACAATGTCTCATTATAATTGTATATTCATATATTGTGTGTTCATGAGGCTTTTCTTTAATCTTTCATCCTTATTCTCTGACCGCTTAATCCTCTTTGACCATTCTAAGCTAAGCTATACCTGTTTTTGGTTAATTACACCTGACCAACCCTTGGGATGGGGTGGTCAGGTGTCGGCCTATATATCTTCCCCCCTTCTCCCTTCTCCTTAGTCAGTCTGGTGTTGACAAAGGCTTTAACAAAGCCGAAACGTTCACCTCATTTCATATTTCTCTGTGGATTTTCCGCATATATATATATATATATATATATATATATATATATATATATATATATATATATGTCGTACCTAGTAGCCAGAACTCACTGCTCAGCCTACTATGCAAGGCCCGATTTGCCTAATAAGCCAAGTTTTCCTGAACAAATATATTTTCTCTAATTTTTTTCTTATGTAATGATAAAGCTAACCATTTCATTATGTATGAGGTCAATTTTTTTTTTACTGAAGTAAAATTTACGTAGATATATGACCGACCTAACCAACCTTACCTAACCTAACCTAACCTATCTCTAAAGGTTAGGTTAGGTTAGGTAGCCGATAAAGTTAGGTTAGGTTAGGTTAGGTAGGTTAGGTAGTCGAAAAACAATTAATTCATGAAAACTTGGCTTATTAGGCAAATTGGGCCTTGCATAGTAGGCTGAGAAGTGCGTTCTGGCTACTAGGTACGACATATATATATATATATATATATATATATATATATATATATATATATATATATATATATATATATATATATATATATATATATATATATATATATATATATATATATGTCGTACCTAGTAGCCAGAACGCACTTCTCAGCCAACTATGCAAGGCCCGATTTGCCTAATAAGCCAAGTTTTCATGAATTAATTGTTTTTGACTACCTAACCTACCTAACCTAACCTAACCTAACTTTTTCGGCTACCTAACCAAACCTAACCTATAAAGATAGGTTAGGTTAGGTTAGGTAGGGTTGGTTAGGTTCGGTCATATATCTACGTTAATTTTAACTCCAATATACAAAAATTGACCTCATACATAATGAAATGGGTAGCTTTATCATTTCATAAGAAAAAATCTTGAAAAAATATATTAATTCAGGAAAACTTGGTTTATTAGGAAAATCGGGCCATGCATAGTAGGCCAAAAAGTGAGTTCTGGCTACTAGGTACGACATATACATATATATATATATATATATATATATATATATATATATATATATATATATATATATATATATATATATATATATATATATATATATATATATATGTATATGTCGTACCTAGTAGCCAGAATGCACTTCTCAGCCTACTATGCAAGGCCCAATTAAGGCGTCTTGTACATACCAGTTGCGTGGCTCCTGGGAGTATGGGTTCGAGTCACTTATGGGGTGTGAGTTTTCAGTTGCATATTGTCCTGGGGACCATTCAGGCTTGTTCGCATTTGTGTTCCTCACGTGTGCCCCAAAGAATGAGGTGATTTGGTAAAATGCTATGCCCAAGATTACTATCCGAGTGCCGGCGGTGGGGTGGTTCAAATAGCCTCGGCTATCACCTCATTTTGTCCGGTCGTGATGGTCAAGTGGATTAAGGCGTCTTGTACATACCAGTTGCGTGGCTCCTGGGAGTATGGGTTCGAGTCACTTCTGGGGTGTGAGTTTTCAGTTGCATATTGTCCTGGGGACCATTCAGGCTTGTTCGCATTTGTGTTCCTCACGTGTGCCCCAAAGAATGAGGTGATTTGGTAAAATGCTATGCCCAAGATTACTATCCGAGTGCCGGCTGTGGGGTGGTTCAAATAGCCTCGGCTATCACCTCATTTTGTCCGGTCGTGATGGTCAAGTGGATTAAGGCGTCTTGTACATACCAGTTGCGTGGCTCCTGGGAGTATGGGTTCGAGTCACTTCTGGGGTGTGAGTTTTCAGTTGCATATTGTCCTGGGGACCATTCAGGCTTGTTCGCATTTGTGTTCCTCACGTGTGCCCCAAAGAATGAGGTGATTTGGTAAAATGCTATGCCCAAGATTACTATTCGAGTGTCGGCGGTGGGGTGGTTCAAATAGCCTCGGCTATCACCTCATTTTGTCCGGTCGTGATGGTCAAGTGGATTAAGGCATCTTGTACATACCAGTTGCGTGGCTCCTGGGAGTATGGGTTCGAGTCACTTCTGGGGTGTGAGTTTTCAGTTGCATATTGTCCTGGGGACCATTCAGGCTTGTTCGCATTTGTGTTCCTCACGTGTGCCCCAAAGAATGAGGTGATTTGGTAAAATGCTATGCCCAAGATTACTATCCGAGTGCCGGCGGTGGGGTGGTTCAAATAGCCTCGGCTATCACCTCATTTTGTCCGGTCGTGATGGTCAAGTGGATTAAGGCGTCTTGTATATACCAGTTGCGTGGCTCCTGGGAGTATGGGTTCGAGTCACTTCTGGGGTGTGAGTTTTCAGTTGCATATTGTCCTGGGGACCATTCAGGCTTGTTCGCATTTGTGTTCCTCACGTGTGCCCCAAAGAATGAGGTGATTTGGTAAAATGCTATGCCCAAGATTACTATCCGAGTGCCGGCAGTGGGGTGGTTCAAATAGCCTCGGCTATCAACTCATTTTGTCCGGTCGTGATGGTCAAGTGGATTAAGGCGTCTTGTACATACCAGTTGCGTGGCTCCTGGGAGTATGGGTTCGAGTCACTTCTGGGGTGTGAGTTTTCAGTTGCATATTGTCCTGGGGACCATTCAGGCTTGTTCGCATTTGTGTTCCTCACGTGTGCCCCAAAGAATGAGGTGATTTGGTAAAATGCTATGCCCAAGATTACTATCCGAGTGCCGGCGGTGGGGTGGTTCAAATAGCCTCGGCTATCACCTCATTTTGTCCGGTCGTGATGGTCAAGTGGATTAAGGCGTCTTTTACATACCAGTTGCGTGGCTCCTGGGAGTATGGGTTCGAGTCACTTCTGGGGTGTGAGTTTTCAGTTGCATATTGTCCTGGGACCATTCAGGCTTGTTCGCATTTGTGTTCCTCACGTGTGCCCCAAGAATGAGGTGATTTGGTAAAATGCTATGCCCAAGATTACTATTCGAGTGTCGGCGGTGGGGTGGTTCAAATAGCCTCGGCTATCACCTCATTTTGTCCGGTCGTGATGGTCAAGTGGATTAAGGCATCTTGTACATACCAGTTGCGTGGCTCCTGGGAGTATGGGTTCGAGTCACTTCTGGGGTGTGAGTTTTCAGTTGCATATTGTCCTGGGGACCATTCAGGCTTGTTCGCATTTGTGTTCCTCACGTGTGCCCCAAAGAATGAGGTGATTTGGTAAAATGCTATGCCCAAGATTACTATCCGAGTGCCGGCGGTGGGGTGGTTCAAATAGCCTCGGCTATCATCTCATTTTGTCCGGTCGTGATGGTCAAGTGGATTAAGGCGTCTTTTACATACCAGTTGCATGGCTCCTGGGAGTATGGGTTCGAGTCACTTCTGGGGTGTGAGTTTTCAGTTGCATATTGTCCTGGGGACCATTCAGGCTTGTTCGCATTTGTGTTCCTCACGTATGCCCTAAAGAATGAGGTGATTTGGTAAAATGCTATGCCCAAGATTACTATCCGAGTGCCGGCGGTGGGGTGGTTCAAATAGCCTCGGCTATCACCTCATTTTGTCCGGTCGTGATGGTCAAGTGGATTAAGGCGTCTTTTACATACCAGTTGCGTGGCTCCTGGGAGTATGGGTTCGAGTCACTTCTGGGGTGTGAGTTTTCAGTTGCATATTGTCCTGGGGACCATTCAGGCTTATTCGCATTTGTGTTCCTGACGTGTGCCGCAAAGAATGAGGTGATTTGGTAAAATGCTATGCCCAAGATTACTATCCGAGTGCCGGCGGTGGGGTGGTTCAAATAGCCTCGGCTATCACCTCATTTTGTCCGGTCGTTATGGTCAAGTGGATTAAGGCGTCTTGTACATACCAGTTGCGTGGCTCCTGGGAGTATGGGTTCGAGTCACTTCTGGGGTGTGAGTTTTCAGTTGCATATTGTCCTGGGGACCATTCAGGCTTGTTCGCATTTGTGTTCCTCATGTGTGCCCCAAAGAATGAGGTGATTTGGTAAAATGCTATGCCCAAGATTACTATCCGAGTGCCGGCGGTGGGGTGGTTCAAATAGCCTCGGCTATCACCTCATTTTGCCCGGTCGTTATGGTCAAGTGGATTAAGGCGTCTTGTACATACAGTTGCGTGGCTCCTGGGAGTATGGGTTCGAGTCACTTCTGGGGTGTGAGTTTTCAGTTGCATATTGTCCTGGGGACCATTCAGGCTTGTTCGCATATATATATATATATATATATATATATATATATATATATATATATATATATATATATATATATATATATATATATATATATATATATATATATATTATTAAATATGACCGAAAAAGTAAGATTAATAATTCTAACACGAATTTTCTCAATCTTTCGTACATTATGCTTCACTGTTGGAGGTAAATCAAAAATCACTTCTCCAAAATTCATTTTTATTTCTAGTCTGACGCGACACGGGCGCGTTTCGTAAAAAGTGGAGTGGAGTTGGTAATTCTGTTGGACGACATATTCGACCTCGAGACACAAAAGAAGGTCACTACCAAAGATACCTTACAAGCAGAACTTATTGCAGAAGGAGGAAAGAATCGAGGCAACTACAGAAGCACCATACTGTCCCCCGAGCTTAGAGCGGCAGCTAAAAGCCTTCGTGAGAACAAGGAGATAGTTGTCAGGAGAGGTGACAAGTCGCCAATATATGTCATTCTTAAAAAAGACGAATATCTGGCGAAAATGAACATCATACTCTCTGACCAAACTAAGTTCCAAAGGGTAACGAAGGACACTACAGCCGAATTAAAAGCAAAGGTCAACAAACTGATCGAAACTGTGAACGCCAAGAAATCCGGACTCCACCTGCCAAAGATCATTGGGGGAATATAAACCTGGATATGCGTATGGAAATGTCAAGACGCACAAGCCTGGAAACCCACTTCGGCCAATCATTAGCCAGATACCCACACCCACGTACAGATTGGCGAAGCGACTCAACGGCCTGCTGACTCCTTATGTTCCTTGCGCCTTCAGCCTGAAGTCTCCAAAGGAATTTGTGGACTTACTGCGGGGCGCACGGGCCACAGGGATAAGAGCCTCGTTGGACGTAGAATCGCTGTTTACCAACGTACCTGTGGACGAGACAATCGGAATGATAGCCGACAGAGTGTATCGTGATCCAGCCTGTACTCCTCTTGACATGCCAGAAAGTATTCTGAGGAAACTACTCCAAGCTTGTACTAAAGAGGCACCCTTCTTGAGCCCGGATGGGCACATGTATAAGCAAGTAGATGGGGTCGCCATGGGTTCTCCCCTAGGTGTCCTGTTTGCAAACTTCTACATGGGTACCATCGAGCAAAAAGTCTTAGTCGACATGAACTTGAAACCGGCCATATACTGCAGGTATGTTGACGACATTTTTACACAGGTACCTGATGTCAGACATCTGCAGGAGCTGAAGGAGGCATTTGAGCAGAGTTCCGTGCTGCGTTTCACTTACGAGACGGAAAAGGATGGGAAGCTGCCTTTTCTAGATGTAACAGTCATGGAAAAGGGCGGAGGTTTCCACACTGCAGTCTACACAAAGGAAACAAACATAGGAATGTGCCTAAATGCCAACAGCGACTGCCCTGACAGGTACAAGAGGAGTGTTGTTAACGCATACGTCGACCGTGCTCTCAGCCACAGCTCAGAATGGAAGCAAGTCGACGAAGAACTCTGTAGGGTAAGGCAGGTTCTAGTCAATAACGGCTTCTCCAATGGTTTCATCGAAGACATCATAAGAAGGAAAGTGAAAAGCCATGCAACCTCCGAAGAGACAACTAACACAACACCTATACCCCCTATTAGACTATTTTACAGGAACTTCTTTTCCACAGCTCATAAAACAGAGGAAAGGGTCCTGAAAGATATTGTTAATAGAAACGTTATCCCTACAGACAAAAATCAGAGGATACAACTGACGATTTACTATAAAACCAGAAAAACGGCCAGCCTACTCATGAGAAACTCTCCAGACACGAAACAGAACGCTTTAAAAGAGACTAACGTCGTCTATGCCTTCAAATGCCCACTTGGGGACTGTAAGCTCCAAAAAAACCCAGTATATAGGCAAGACAACAACATCTCTTTCTAGGCGTTTAACGATGCATAAACAACAGGGCTCCATTAAGGAACATATAATCTCTTCCCATAACCAAACCATCGCCAGAGAAATCCTAGTAAACAACACAGAAATCATCGATAGATACAGCGATAGCAGGCGGCTTGACGTTTGCGAGGCACTACACATCAAGAAGTCAACACCAGCAATCAACAGCCAATTATTGCACAACTATATTCTACCCACCTCAAGACTCCGCTCCAATATAGAAGCATCAAGAAATATGGACCAATAGGCTTTCTACAAACACTTCTATTCAATACCCATTGTTTCTTTTCAGTCTTGTGTTGATACTTTTAATACCCTATTAATATCCTCTAGTGTTCTGTCTTGTGTTAATGCCACATCATCCTTCCCACCTCACTCAAATGTAATGCCACATCACCCTTCCCACCTCACTCAAATGTAGATATAAAATCAGGGAAACGCAAGTTCTAATCAGTTGTGTATTTGTGAAGTCTTTGAAAATGTAATAAGTTTTACGAAACGCGCCCGTGTCGCGTCAGACTAGAAATAAAAATGAATTTTGGAGAAGTGATTTTTGATTTACCTCCAACAGTGAAGCATAATGTACGAAAGATTGAGAAAATTCGTGTTAGAATTATTAATCTTACTTTTTCGGTCATATTTAATAATATATGTCTACAGGAAAGACTGCTACCAAAATATACTAATATATATATATATATATATATATATATATATATATATATATATATATATATATATATATATATATATATATATATTTATTTATTTATTTATGGGTATTTATTTTAAATGAGAAATATTAAGATGGTTCCCTATCTTTGTGAGTGTGAGAGTGAGTGTATATATTTATATGCTATTTCCTTGTTAGGAGGTAAACATCGCTCCTCTACCCTTCCTACCAGAGTCGACAGATTTGTACACCTCTTGTGTGGTAATACCACCTTGAGACCTCACTCCAAATTCACCTGTGATCATTGTGGGACCACTCTGTGTGTGGACTTGGCCTCTGAACATCTACAAACATGTCTCCAAGATGAGTGAATAAAACCCACCAGCTTTATTTTTCTTAAGAAGCATCTTGAATACTTATGTCATGGGGTTTAGCAGGTTGGAGGTGTTGCCTTTATTATTATTAATATTATTATTATTTGTATTATTATTATTATTATTATTATTATTATTATTATTATTATTATTATTATTATTATTATTATTATTATAATTATTATTATTATTATCATTATTCCCCAAGGGTGGTTCAGAAGCAGGTAAAGACATCACAGGGTCAGGTAGGAGAGCAACAACATGACAAAGCACAGCGCCCCTTAGGTGGTAGTGGGGTTAGACAGTCCAGTGCAAATGGGGGAGGGGTGGGGAGGAAGTGATGAGTGAAGATGATGGTGGTGACATCTCTCTGGCAGGCCCTAAGCGGTCTTAGACCTCACGACAACAAACGAGATAGTGGGCTAATAAGTGATGTAAATTTTTCAGATGGGGAAGATGTTATAGACAACCCCCCCCCCCTTAATTAATAGGGTGGGGGCCCCTGGGGGATCTCTTTATTAGAATGGAATATTCCATCCCCACAGCTTTCGCTACAGACCCTATAGGACTCCTAAGCAACTTTAGGGACTATTACTGCAGTGAAATTAGAGAATTACATGAATTCTCTCGTGGGGCATGGCAATTTTACTTCGTCATATAAAATCCTTCTTGAAGTGAAGGTAACACTTTTAAAACAACATCTCACAGAAGATGATGACTATCGGGAACACTTCACAACGGCACCTGCTTGACTAGTAACACTTGAGGAATTGGGCAATCTTATTGATAGTTGGGTGGGTTATATGATTACATGTCTAAAGGATCTCCTTTCTGAAAATGAAGGTCTTGAATTTATCTTGTATAATGTTGATTTCCTCAAAATCGTTATCTGTAATGATGGTTTAAGGTTAGTTTTCGGGAATTATGTTTTTTTTTTTCTAAAAAATGTATAGTTTGCTTTTGCACGACAATTCCAATTCCATTACCGCTTAGGGTATCCCCACGCTGTGCAAAGGTCTTTAACACGTAACCATTTTAAAGAAATCATACACAGTAATGGAGTATTAAATACTTTTCAATATTCTCAAATTAGGAATGTAGGAGGGCAGATGGTCATCACTTATAATACTAAGAGGGGTTTAAGTGCATTTGATGATAAGAGCTTTTACCTAAATAGATACAAGAGCTTAGGCTATGGACACCCAGACATACCACCGGAATCCCACCCCAACGCCTCAGCCCAAGGAATGCTCTACGAGAGTGAAAGCGGTGATGTCATTGACCCCCAAGGTGAGGAAGGACGACACCCTACCAGCGAGACTGAACGCTATTACGTCAGTAGTCCCCTACCGGGAGAAGAACCACATCACCCCATTCACTCTCTAGATGATGATGATGAGTCATCATCTTCATCCCAGGGGGAGGAAGAAGAAGAAGAGGACCCCACAACATACCTATGGGCACGGAGGAGAGATCTTGTTAGATACTATTATGAGGGGGGGGGAGGATTTAGTTTATGACTATGTTTAAGCCCTTGTGTACTTTGTTAATATAATTAAAAAAATTATGGGTTATTTTCTTTTTACTTTCTTTTATTTTGAGTATATATATATATATATATATATATATATATATATATATATATATATATATATATATATATATATATATATATATATATATATCTATATATATATATATATATATTGTGACGGTAACGCGTTGGTGTTCGGCTGTTCAAAGCTAGGGGTATGGCCTCGTCACATAGAATAAAACAAAATAGAAAATCTGGAACTTCGTCTGTGGTAAGGTAAGGAGAAGACACACAAAACACAAGTAAATTTTAAACAATGGAATTTTAATTACGTTAGATATACAAAACATGAATAAAATAGACATACAAATTCGTATAATAAAATCAATCAATCAAAATAATAAGAATAATTAAATGACAAAATGAAAAGTTACGTTAAGACAAGTGAGCAATAACAAGCTGTGCAATATACAATAAAATGAGAGGTGCAGGAATATTGGCTTTAAGCTATCACCTCTCTTAGTACACGTAAGCCAAAGCTTAGTCTACCAGGAAGACGTGTTAACCGTATGAAAGCACTGAATATTCTGAAGACTGAGGTCGTGGCGGCCCCAGACATCAAGTAGTATGGTGGGTGGAGTGCAGTTGCAGCTAGACCGGCGGCCAATCAGCGAGGAGCCGGCAACAAGACAGGTAGTTTGGCGGTTTGAGGTGAAGCAGGTGTTCCTGGCTGCATACGTTTTGTAAATACCAAAGCCATCGTAGCCCACCTACCTAACCTAACCTAACCTAACTTTTTCGGCTACCTAACCTAACCTAACCTATAAAGATAGGTTAGGTTAGGTTAGGTAGGGTTGGTTAAGTTCGGTCATATATCTACGTTAATTTTAACTCCGATAAAAAAAATTGACCTCATACATAATGAAATGGGTAGCTTTATCATTTCATTAGAAAAAAATTAGAGAAAATATATTAATTCAGGAAAACTTGGCTTATTAGGCAAATCGGGCCTTGCATAGTAGGCTGAGAAGTGAGTTCTGGCTACTAGGTACGACATATACATATATATATATATATATATATATATGTATATATATATATATATATATATATATATATATATATATCTGTATATATATATATATATATATATATATATATATATATATATATATATATATATATATATATATATATATGATAATGGTAATTGAACTACCAGTTGGTGGTAATTGAATTACCACCAACAGTGAAAAGAAATGTACGAAAGATTGAGAAAATTCGTGTTATAATTATTAATCTTACTTTTTCGGTCATATTTAATAATATATGTCTACAGGAAAGACTGCTACCAAAATATACTAATATATATATATATATATATATATATATATATATATATATATATATATATATATATATATATATATATATATATATATATGTAGTATATATATATAATATATATTATATATATATATATATATATATATATATATATATATATATATATATATGTCGTACCTAGTAGCCAGAACGCACTTCTCGCCTACTATGCAAGGCCCGATTTGCCTAATAAGCCAAGTTTTCATGAATTAATTGTTTTTCGAGTACCTAACCTACCTAACCTAACTTTTTCGGCTACCTAACCTAACCTATCTATAAAGATAGGTTAGGTTTAGGTTAGGTGGGGTTGGCTAGGTTCGGTCATATATCTACGTTAATTTTAACACCAATAAAAAAAAAATTACCTCATACATAATGAAATAGTAGCTTTATCATTTCATAAGAAAAAAATTAGAGAAAATATATTAATTCAGGAAAACTTGGCTTATTAGGCAAATCAGGCCTTGCATAGTAGGCTGAGAAGTGCGTTCTGGCTACTAGGTACGACATATATATATATATATATATATATATATATATATATATATTATATATATATATTATATATATTATATTATATATATATTTATATTAGGAGTATTAAATTATAAATCTTCCCAAGGAGGTTAAAAAAATCAAATAATTTATTAATGGTTTTATTAGGTAAAAAGACACAAATAATGAATAAGAAGTTAATTATTATTTTTAATAATGGTAGTTATGGGTCCCACTTCTTATTCCTCACCCCCTCCACCTCCCCATCATCATCTGAGTAGAATTCTGACATCTCTTCGTCAATGATGAGTGGAGGAAGATCTTGACCCCCAACCTCCTTTCTTGGGGGTGGGGGTGAGTTGGATTGTCGGCTTTGGGTTGAGTTTCCTTCTCTCCCCCATCAGGAGTGTTCTGCAAGAGAGGTGGGAGAAAAAAATATTATTTATAGTGATTAAAGGTTTGTATAGGATTATATCATTTATTAGAAAAATATTCTATTTTCTCTAAGAACAACTACCACATACCTCTTCCCTTCAGGTGCAGTCCTGTGTCCTTTACAGCAGGCATCGTCAATTAGGCTACGTAACAGCATCTTGTTTGGGGTAGACCCCACAGATAGAATTACTACTTTGCAAATGTGGGCGGGTCCCAAGAACTGTACTGAAGAAAAATAAAGAGGCAAAAATAGAGTATATAAAAACTTTTTATTGTAGAAATAAAATAAAATAAAATAAATATATTACCAGAAAGTGTGAGCAATACTAACCAGGTCCTTCAAGGACTTCAATCTTTCCCGCAGGTGGTTTTGGAGAGACACGATCCATTTTGTAGGAGGGGGTTGACGGTCTTCTGGAGAGGTTGCGGGGTGAGAGGGGGTTTTATAGAAGTAATCCCCACCCCCCCTCCCCCTCTAGAATATTATTTAGGTTGCCTAACTAACAAAAATATTCTCTACATCACCTATAAGAACCAACACCATCACCTCTACAAAATATCCTAACACAATGTTGTTTCATTGGAAAATATCACCTCGCATAAGCAAGGGCTCGTTTATCGTTTAATTTTAAAGCAACACTGGAAAATACATTATGTAAGTTTCATTGTAAGTAAGTTTCATCGAAGGCAACCCAGGTGGCTTACTCTGTGAACAAACATTATGCAATATAGCCTGCAGGCAAGAGTAAAATCACTCTGGAGTCTCTAGCACATTCCAAATACCTCTGTTATTTTGTTAGTTTTAATAATCTCACAAAATAATAGCCGTAAGTAACCGGTGACGTTGCATAACTATAAAAAAAAATCGATGTTTAACTTTATCAACATAAATACCTATACAATGCCCCATAGTTATTCTACTGTGTGATGGTAATATATTAGTTATAAAGTCTATAGCTTTCCTTGTCGTGATATTTAAATGTTCTATCTCATCTGCATTATAACAACCTAGGTAGAGCACGCGATATCCTAGATTATTTTTAAATTAATATTTATATCATAACAATTCATTATGTTTTAAGCCTGCACATCACATAGAACAGTTCTCTGTCCATCGATCGATAGTAACCTGGTCGTTTCCCCAAACAGCAAAGCCAGTCTGTTATATGTAACACCGCTACCAAATTCAAGCTCCATACACAAGTTGCCAGATTTCTCCACAGGGAGGAATCCTTTGTTTGAATGGTGCTTAAGTCAAAGGCGAATTTTGATCTTCCCTTATTAAAAGTGTCATAGGCCAGAAGTGAGTCACACTCTAACCCTAATGTCTTCAAAGTTTCGGAATGAAGGTGAGAATAGTGGTTGTCGAAATCGCCCCAATTCGGTAAATTGCATTATTGTTCAAATACATGGCGATACTTTTCAGCTTTGCATTTTCAAAATATAAACCATTACCTTGGTTAAGACCGGCATAATAGCTCATTGGAACACTTACCATATACATCTTGTGTGGAATTACTTGGGCCCAAGGCTGATCAATTAAGAGACTAGTTTCATTCCCTGCTAGGACATAGGTTTTAGAAATGATTCTATTGAAAGTATAGCTGATGGGATCAGGGGGTGCTAACAGTGAGCTGTTTAAGGCCAGGAAAGCACTTGGTTAGGGGAATACCCGTGTGACCCATAATTTCGCATAATCCATATGCATGCGATACTTAGAGCCATTGGTTACACTTGTATTTAGCACCCAAGCACGGGGAGAGAGCTCCAATCATAGTCGTACATCTATATTGTCTAATACATATTGATCTAGGGTTGTTATATCCAATACTAGGGGAAAACACATTGACAAAACCTTTACTTTTTAAATGTCATAATTTTTTTACCCTTGATGCTTGCTCCAGTAAAATAAGTATAAGTGACTATTCCATCATCAATCCAGTCCCTATGCAACCCGTTCTCGCAAATTCGTAAAGTCAATGTTGACTTATTAACTACGTGCATAGGTGATATACTAACATAATAGATACCCTTAAAAAGATTCATAGAAAACACCGACCTTACCTAACCTTGTTAGTATCTTAAGATAAGCATCTTATTTCTTCGTAATTACAATTATTACTTAACCTATACCTATTATAGGTTAGGTAATAATTGTAATTACGAAGCAATAAGATGCTTATCTTAAGACACTAACAAGGTTAGGTAAGGTCGGTGTTTTCTATGAATCTTTTTAAGGGTATCTATTATGTTAAGTATGTCACCTATGCACATATTTAATAAGTCAATATTGACTTATTAAATTTGCGAGAACGGGTTGCCCTATGAAAGGCTCCAATTCTCCCCAAGGAAGACATTTTTGATGGAGGCGTGGAAGTAATTAATTTAATAAATGACCAATAATTAAAATTAAAATTTGTTTCAACTAGCTGCTCTCCTAAGAAAACCTGAACACTTTTAAACATGGGTATTTGACAATCCGTTCACAAATTCCACATAGTCATCCTCTTCCAATTTTGTGGTATCATCTTCTTTGGTTAGAGATACCTTAAAATCTATAACAATATTAGCTAGATCTAAAGAAGGCGCCCTGGGTACCAGGAATGCGGAATTCTAAGTAATTATCTCGTAACGTTAATTAATGGGGAGGTTGACATGCAGAATGTCTATTTTTTGCATAGAGGCAATTGAACTCTTCACATTGCATATTCTGTTACTTCTAGCAAATTGGTCAATAATACTGGAGCTGTAATATTCTAGTGGTATTTTCACCCCAGCTCAACTAGCTGCAGCCATGATCCCCACCGAAAGACGATGACTGCTTACGATAGTGAAAATACATAATTTTTATAGCCGAGACCTCGTTTACCTTTTTTTTTTTTATTAGCCTAGAGTCTTTTAATTTTTCCTCCAGTTACCAATTTCTTGCCCACACTTTTCAGAGCATGAATACCGTGAGTTCTCAGAGCACTCTTTACATCTCGTTTACCGCTGGATAAATCACCATGTACATTTTTCCCCAAATCCATAGCACTCGGTGTTACAGCCCTCATGATAAATGGTATGGCCCTTCGGGTCATACCGGCCAAGGTTCCAAAGAAACTGCCACCAGATCTGAGATAAGGTACTTGGAATGTGCATATGTCATTCATCCCACACCCTTTCAAGCCATGTCTCCTAGAGGGAGGGGCAAATATCTCCCAAAAATTCCTTTTGAGAAGAAGGGTGAAAAGGTATATGCATTTTGACCTCTCTTCTTATAATAACCAAAGTCATGGATAAACACTTCTATATATATTGCAATACTTTAGGGCGGATATGTAAGACTGCCGTAACCGATCTTCCATCCTCAAAACTAACCATTCACCCAAACTGATCTGTTATTTTAATACTGACTTTCTCTGCATGTTAGTATTTAATGTCTTGTACACTAGGGGGTGTGCTCCTCTAGAATATGAGTCATGAAAATTGATTGCATCTAAGATATTTACAATCTGCCCTCCGGCTCGATGACGTCACTATAAATGAGTAAATAGTCCCAACCCCCGTCATTGTCACGGGGGATAAGGCCACAACCTTGGAGGCTGTTGTAATGTCATCTGTTTTTGCTCGATAAATGGTATATTCGCGACTGCTGTGAAAACCAAGTACATTAGCTATTCTGTGTTTAAATTGAAGGCTGAGAGAATATAACGACCCAGTACCTTCACTGTTAAAGAGTTGAAGCTAGTAATACCCTATCTAAAGATTGATCATAGGAGAGGATTGGTTCTTTATCTGAGAAGTATGTGTCAAAATCGCTGTTAAAACTTAGTTTCATATCGGTGGTTATTTGTCGGCTAAGTTCGCTTGTTATGTATTTGATGTTTCGTGATAAGATGTTGCTTTTAGATAGAAAAGAATATATTAAATGTTCTGGACTCTCAGAATGAGTTCCACGTTTATAAGTAGCGTAGATATCTATACCAGACTTCCCTTCATCCTTGATAATGGCATTAATTCGTCTGGGTAGGAGTATGTTTACTAAACTAATTTCATGTTTTATGGAAGGGTTTAAATGTAATGTGGGGATGATGTTTGTAAATGCTGAACTCATGTTGTTGTATATATCTCCATGATCGAGACTAGTAAGGTGTATGTAATGTTCATCTGTCATTGTCCTGATATGTATTGATAACGAATAGAAAAGGGAGGGGGTTTTTGTATGATGGGGAAAATAAACAACATTGCTTATATTTTATTTTACTACATAAGGTAATTGTATTGTTTGTTTTAAAGAACTACAATGGGGAAAGATCCCTCAACAAGTCACTATAAGAATAGTGATTAACCACGGCTGCTGCTGCTGCTGCTGCTGCTGCTACTGCTGCTACTGTGGCTGCTGGTGCTGCTGCTGCTGGTGCTGCTGCTACTGCCTCTTCTTTACTGGTGGTGGTGGTGGTGACTACAGCTTTCGTTTTTTTTCGGTGGAGAAGAGAGCAGGAATATCTCCTGTGACTCCCCATCGAGGATGGTGTCGATACGTCGATTCCCCTGAGATTCGAAGTCAAGGACAGCTTCAATCCATCGTTTGGCTATGGTTGATGCTGTAGGTGATGGTGGGGTTTTGGTGATGCTGGATGAGTATTCCTGCAGGTGTCTCTTCTTCCTGAGGGTAGCTGGTAGAGGTGTTGGTGTAGAACGAGAAGAGATTGCTGGGGTGGTACCACCCTTTCCCACCACAGTGTCAAGGACAATAGTTTTACTGTCACCTTCCCCTCTGGGCTCATCGATCGGAAGGGGTACCATTGATGGGGTAACAGCAGCGGATCATTTGAGAAGGACAAGCTCCTTATTGTATTTGGCCAGTTCGTGATGTAGTGAGAGCAACATGGGGCCGATGTCCTTGTGCCAATTGTCCATGGCATCACAGGTGGCCCGTAAACCATAGGGCACCCACCAACCAAAACATGGTTGGGGTTTTTACCATTAGATTACCCACCTTTGTTAGGGCCGTTTTCAGCCAAAAAAGACGATTTTTAGCTGTGTCCAGGTGATATTTGTAACGTAGTGGGTGTCGGAGGAAGTCTGCACTTGCTCTGTGCTATTGGGTTGGACTTGAAGGCTGGGCCTGGCCCAAAAGCTGAAATCAACGCCACTATGGAGGGTCTGAAAAACAGTATGGGCTCTGCAACTAGGTCTTGACCGTCGGTGGGGTGTGAGGCTATCTTCACATCAATATCTCCTAGGGTAGCCCGAGAACATATTATGGCTCTATTGACGTTGGTCCAAGGACCACGTTCCACACGTGCATAGGGGTAGGTTTTCCATATCACCGACGCTAGTCCATAGGGTCGCACAACGGTGGCTGGCAATTCATAAATAATGACATCTCCGATCCCAAAGGCGTGGGCGTCAGTAATGTCATCCGATATTGTCTTGATGTTTTGAAGAGCCATGGAGAAGGGTGGCGGGGTGGCTGTGAGGGGCGTGTCGACAACACTTCTATAGTGACCAGGGGCTGATGCAGGGGGACCTTTAAATACACCTGTGGCACACCTGGTGGGGGGAGGAATGTAGGGGTGTGGGGTAGAGGTCACCATCCTCACCGCATAAGTCCATAGACACTCTGCCCCGACTTGAAGGCTGTAATCATGTCTCGATAATGGAAGGTTAATTTTTTCCATCTGCCAGATCACTGTCTGGATCTCCTGAGATGAATACGTTTCATAACTTTTCACCGTTTCGGTAAATGACTTAAAAAACAGTTCTGGAGGAGCACTCAACACAAGATTATCTTGAGGTTATCTTGAGATGATTTCGGGGCTTAGTGTCCCCGCGGCCCGGTCCTTGACCAGGCCTCCACCCCAGGAAGCAGCCCGTGACAGCTGACTAAACACCCAGGTACCTATTTACTGCTAGGTAACAGGGGCATAGGGTGAAAGAAACTCTGCCCATTGTTTCTCGCCAGCGCCCGGATCGAACCGGGACCACAGGATCACAAGTCCAGCGTGCTGTCCGCTCGGCCGACCGGCTCCCGACCGACAATGATTATAAGGAAGACGGGACACCATGAGCGTAGCTCTCATCCATTAACTCCTTAGGTAATTACACTTATATATATACATACACACACACACACACACACACTTACTATATTCATATATTTTCGATACAGTACTTCTTTCCAATGACGGTAGATTACTTAGGGTCTATATAACCCTATATATAAAAAAAAGCTAACTTAACTCATTTAAGAGAACTATTATTCAGAACTAAAATAGAAGTATAGAAAATCCCAGTGACTGTCACTGAGAAAACATTTATAAAACAATTTGTGCCAACTTTGTGCACAGTCTAGTACAACAATGGCTTAATGACAAATTTGGTAAATATTCAATAATTTATATCTAAATATAATTCATACAAAGGAAAAACAAAAGTAAAAAAGTTACCTTTATTATATAAAGCTAATACAGCCATTAATACCTTTATATAAATAAAAATGAAAAATACTGATATATAATTAAACAAAATTCTTATTTTACGTCTACTAGTCAGATGAATGTCGTTTGGAATTCACATTTTTATAACAATCAATATCTGTCTCAATGAGTCATTACTTATTTCAAACAGTGTACAGTATATATTTAACCAACACAGAAGGAACTTGAATGCCCAGCTCCTTCAGTATCTTTTAAATTTACAAAGGTTTAGCATTAAAAATATACAAAAGCAGTCTGAAGTACATAACTATTTCCTTAATATCAGCAGGTTAGCTAAACTGAACATGTAATAAACAAATCAGATACCCTTAATCTCACTTATGAATGTTAATAAAATATATATGTATAACCCCCTCTCAAGGACTTAAATTACAGTACTGTATTCTAATGGTAAAATGACTAAGGATTTCAGGTGTGATTTTTGTTTACTTAATACTTCATTAGAGGTAGAACCAATACATAAATTTCTACTTTCTAAACAATAATGATTCAAATGCCTTCATTATCTCGGGCATCAGACTTAAAGAAATGCAAAAGAATTCTATCATATCAATGAGGAAAATGGCACAAATCCAATTTCTTCAGAGCACTGCCAAGCAATGGCAGTGCTCTGATGGTCATAACAGATGACATAAAGATGGTCAATCCCACAAAGCATATATCAATCTACTTTTGTGTTCGACAAACTTGTAGTATCTTTGTCTAGCAACCAAATGCTTTAATAGGGGAGATTTTGCATCTGCCGGTGGAGAGGGTGTAGAAGCTTGCTCCATGGTGGATACTCAACTGAATATAATGGTGTTTAAGAAGTGGTTCATATAGGTCTTCAATACAGTTCCCAATGGGGTCTCCTATGGATACCCCTCCCCCCTTTTAACTGTAATCTGACGCAGTAATTATGTATAAAGGTCGGGTCTATGCTGGCGACTTTAAGTAAAATCCTTACATCTGCTTTGTCGGCTGTCCTAAATTGTCCTTTAGTAAAGGCTAAAGTTTTAATTATGTCTAAAATATAAAAAAATTTGTGCAGGCTTTAATAAATTCCTACGACTATTCCAAATCACCTGTTGGCTGTTTTGTTCAAACATGTTCAATAATGTTTTGACATGTGGAATTTCCTCAGTTTTAAAATTAACATTTATTAAGTGGTCCAGACTTGGGTTTTAAGGTGTGATGGTGGCTTTATGGGGGTGTGCCCATCAACAACAAGCTGCATTTCAGGGGTATAGTGGAATGTTTCATTTTTTTATTTGTTTTTTTAAAGGTGATGGTCGTGCCAAGCCCACACCAAAGTTTTTTTTTTGTTTAAAGGGCGGCGGGCGCCTCTGCAGCGGCGGGGCCAATGTCATTTAAAGGTTGTCTGACCCGCCCAGCCCCGGTGGTAGGGTTATAACCTTCACAGGCGCTACCGTGGCAACACCGCCCACAAGCTGCAGTTACCGAGTGTGTGGGGGAGGGTCCACTCCCCCCCCCCCCACACCCATCACCACTGCTAGAGTCACAGTCGAGGTGCATACAGCTACCACCAACATTATTACATGAATGGTGGTGGTGGTGTTTCTGAGGAAAATTGTCCCATTTGCTTTCGTTTTTAAAGAGAAGGACTTACTTTCACCATCACCATCACCCCAGGTGTAAGAGAGTAGAGCCACCACATTAAGAGGTGATGGGGTTATGTTGTTTTTATTATATAAACATTTTTCAGCGACAAGCCGTGGTACTAGACAATATTCTTTCATTGTTTCTCTTGTTACTTATTTACTTAATTACTTTATTAGGGAGGAAATTAACGATACAGCCAAAGGAAACAGAGCTGCCAATATAGTTCCACCTCGCCTAGAGGTTATGATGTGTTTCTTTTTGTGTAGTGGGTTTCTTTTTCGTGATACAGAATGGATGTCATTCTGATACCTCTATAATCCATTAATTATCTGCAGTTGAACTAGGATGTTTCGTTTCAGAAAATTTGCAAAAATTTCACAAATTGAATCAATTTCCTGTCGTTTTAAAGCCTTGATTAGTTTATTCCGCTTCTTAGGTGATAAATTGTAGAATAAAAATAACAGTTGATGGTGTTTCTCTACGAGAGAGTCCTGATGAACTGTCATTTTTTTTTTAATTTGATGATGTCTTGAGCTTTAATCCAGCAATTGCTAGAATCTGGGTACCCTCGCCACTTGACGTAATATTCTCTGTGTCCTTTCGATGTCCTCCTAGTCTGTAATATCGTTATAGGGAAATAGTCTGGGAGAGAGGTTGGTATCAACTCTTGCTCGTAAGACATGTCACAGACTGGCTCGTTGCTTAAATCTTTGATTTTATAGGTTGGGATTGGTTGTGTTTTGTCAATATTTGATACTTGAAATATTTCCTCTGTATTTTGGAGCCAAAAGCCCTTATGAAATGTATTCTTACGCTTTGCCAGACGCACATGCTGTCCAACCTGCAGTTGTGGACTGATGGGGGTTATGGGGGAGTCATTGTTTAAATACATGACCTTAAACTGTCTATGTATATCTTCAATGTTTTGTAACTTATGAATGGCATGTGGAGTATTTTTTAGTATTCTGTGGAAGGCATGGTTGTAAAGGTCCACAACTTTTGGAAGGATGCGAATGTATTTTAAAGAATTAGCTTGGGTCATATAATGATACAGTTTATGTTTTAAAGTTTTGATGGCACGCTCCACATACTAGATATAATTTCTGAAAACACACTATATAATTTAATATTTTTTTTATTAAAATAATTTTGAAGTGACCTGTTGTAAAATTCTCTACCTCGATGAGTGAATATTTGTCTTACACCGAGAAACTGAGGGGTTTCCTCTAACATCTTCTTTAGAGCAGCTAGCACATCACCCGAATTTTTTGTTTTTAAAAGTTTGAGCCTGCATTAAGCGAGAATAAACATCAACACGTATCAAAATATATTTAACACCATTATTGTATTTTTGTAAACTACAAAAGTCCCCTAGATCAAAGGCAATTATGGTTTGGTAATCTTGGGCATGGTATTTTATCAAATCACCTCATTCTTTGGGGCACACGTGAGGAACACAAATGCGAACAAGACTGAATGGTCCCCAGGACTATATGCAACTGAAAACTTACAACCCCAGAAATGACTCGAACCCGTACTGCCAGGAGCACTTTGCTGGTGTACAGGATCCCTTAACTGCTCGACCAACACGACAAGACAAAATAGGATGGTAGCCGAGGCTATTTCCATCCCCCCGCCGGCGCTCAGTTGGTAGTCTTGGCCATGGTATTTTATCAAATCACCTCATTCTTTGGGGCAAACGTAAGGAACACAAGTGCCGATAGAGGGATGGAAATCACCTTGGCTAGCATCCTCTTTTGTCCGGTCATATATCTATGTTAATTTTAACTCAAATTTGAAAAAATAGCTCATACATAATGAAATGAATAGCTTTATCATTTTAAAGAAAAATAATGAGAAAAATATTGAAATTCTTGAAAACTTGGCTTATTGTGCAAATTGGGCCTTGCATAGTAGGCCGAGTACGACGTTCTGGCTACAAGGTACAACAATATATATATATTATATATATATATATATATACATATATATATATATATATATATATATATATATATATATATATATATATATATATATATATATATATATATATATATATATATATATATATATATATGCAATTGACGATCACAAAACATTGATCATTTTATGCGGAAAATCCACAGAGAAATATGAAATGAGGTGAACGTTTCGGCTTTGTTAAAGCCTTTGTCAACACCAGACTGACTAAGGAGAAGGGAGAAGGGGGGAAGATATATAGGCCGACACCTGACCACCCCATCCCAAGGGTTGGTCAGGTGTAATTAACCAAAAACAGGTATAGCTTAGCTTAGAATGGTCAAAGAGGATTAAGCGGTCAGAGAATAAGGATGAAAGATTAAAGAAAAGCCTCATGAACACACAATATATGAATATACAATTATAATGAGACATTGTAAGCCTCTCTATCAGAGTTGTTTCTTAAACTGTTGTGCAATATTATAACTTAAAAATGGATCAAGTTTGTACATTCCAGTACTAACATTAAGAAGATTTGGACACTGACTGATTAGAGCAGACTCAATCAAATTCCGTTCCACGAAATCCCCACAATTGGTAATGCTTTTAGCCCCATTCCAGTTAATATTGTGATCGCATAAACTCGTATGTAGATACAATGCATTAGACGTTTGGGCAGTTCTAATACTATAAGCATGTTGTGACAACCGCAATTGTAAGGACTTTCCTGTTTGTCCAATGTACACAGAATCACAATCATTGCAGGGAATCGAATACACACAACCTGCTGTATCAGGGGAGTTTTTTATTAAATTGGATTTGATCGTACTATTAGTGAACACCAAATTTATATTAAGTTTCTTAAAAATCAGAGACAATTTTTCAAGTCCACTCGCATAAGGTACCACCAATGAGTTAATAATTTTTGGTTTCGCCTTAGGGACGTGATTATAAAACGTACGCTTGGCTTGTACAAACGAGAAATCCAAAAACCTCTTAGGATATCGTAAACTCTTCCCAATTTCATATATTTTAGCAATCTCTTCATCAAAAAACTCAGGGCTGTAAACCCTCAAAGCTCGTAGAAACATTCCTGAAAATACTGCCTGTTTAACTTTACTATGATGATTCGAATAAAAATGTACATACGACCCCACGTTGGTAGGTTTCCTATACACATTAAATTTGAACTTTCTAGTGACTCTATGAATCATAATGTCCAAAAACGGAAGAGTACCATTCTCCTCAGTCTCACAAGTGAATTTTATTGAAGGTACCAAAGAATTGAGTTCATTAAGAAAAACTATCTGGTCTTTGTCACACGGCCATAAGCACAAAATATCATCAACATACCTATACCAAACCACATTAGCCGGGATAATCCTGGATAAGATTTTTGTTTCAAAGAATTCCATATACAAATTGCTTAAAACTGGGGACAGGGGATTGCCCATCGCCATACCAAATGTTTGTTTGAAAAATTTTCCATTAAAACTAAAATAATTGTCTTTTATACACAATTTAATAAGTTCCAATACTTTATTGGTCTGCAAGCTCAAATTATATTTAGACAGTTCCTCACGTAGAAATTCTAACAGATCATCAACAGGAACTTTAGTGAATAAAGAGGTCACATCGAAACTAATAAGTTTAAAATCAAAATTTAAATTCAGTGTGGATAGCTTATTAACTAAGTCCACATTGTTTGTCAAGTGTGAGTTGGAAATAGTACCAACTATAGGGGACAAAACTTTGACTAACCACTTAGAGAGTTTATAAGCCGCCGAACCAATTGAACTAATAATCGGCCTTGCCGGATTATATGGCTTATGAGTTTTTATAAGACCATACATGTAAGGAAGAGAGGGGGATCGACTTGTTAGCCTAGATATCAACTCTTTATCGCCTTTACACACGGTTTTAAGAGTTTTGTTAAAATGTGCAATCACTTTTTCAGTAGGATCTCTGTTAACCAATAGATAAGTATCCCTGTCTTCCAAGACTAACTCCATTTTTCGGACATAGTCATCTTTATTCATAATAACTACTGCATTTGACTTATCAGCCTTGGTAATATGTAATGAACTATCTTTTTTGAGATTTTTGAACGCATGAACAAATCGACTTGGACAATTAGGAACAGAATTGTTAAGTAAAACGCCATACATCATACCTTTGCACACATTAATATCTTATATTAACTTATTAGTTTCGATGTGACCTCTTTATTCACTAAAGTTCCTGTTGATGATCTGTTAGAATTTCTACGTGAGGAACTGCCTAAATATAATTTGAGCTTGCAGACCAATAAAGTATTGGAACTTATTAAATTGTGTATAAAAGACAATTATTTTAGTTTTAATGGAAATTTTTCAAACATTTGGTATGGCGATGGGCAATCCCCTGTCCCCAGTTTTAAGCAATTTGTATATGGAATTCTTTGAAACAAAAATCTTATCCAGGATTATCCCGGCTAATGTGGTTTGGTATAGGTATGTTGATGATATTTTGTGCTTATGGCCGTGTGACAAAGACCAGATAGTTTTTCTTAATGAACTCAATTCTTTGGTACCTTCAATAAAATTCACTTGTGAGACTGAGGAGAATGGTACTCTTCCGTTTTTGGACATTATGATTCATAGAGTCACTAGAAAGTTCAAATTTAATGTGTATAGGAAACCTACCAACGTGGGGTCGTATGTTCATTTTTATTCGAATCATCATAGTAAAGTTAAACAGGCAGTATTTTCAGGAATGTTTCTACGAGCTTTGAGGGTTTGCAGCCCTGAGTTTTTTGATGAAGAGATTGCTAAAATATATGAAATTGGGAAGAGTTTACAATATCCTAAGAGGTTTTTGGATTTCTCGTTTGTACAAGCCAAGCGTACGTTTTATAATCACGTCCCTAAGGCGAAACCAAAAATTATTAACTCATTGGTGGTACCTTATGCGAGTGGACTTGAAAAATTGTCTCTGATTTTTAAGAAACTTAATATAAATTTGGTGTTCACTAATAGTACGATCAAATCCAATTTAATAAAAAACTCCCCTGATACAGCAGGTTGTGTGTATTCGATTCCCTGCAATGATTGTGATTCTGTGTACATTGGACAAACAGGAAAGTCCTTACAATTGCGGTTGTCACAACATGCTTATAGTATTAGAACTGCCCAAACGTCTAATGCATTGTATCTACATACGAGTTTATGCGATCACAATATTAACTGGAATGGGGCAAAAAGCATTACCAATTGTGGGGATTTCGTGGAACGGAATTTGATTGAGTCTGCTCTAATCAGTCAGTGTCCAAATCTTCTTAATGTTAGTACTGGAATGTACAAACTTGATCCATTTTTAAGTTATAATATTGCACAACAGTTTAAGAAACAACTCTGATAGAGAGGCTTACAATGTCTCATTATAATTGTATATTCATATATTGTGTGTTCATGAGGCTTTTCTTTAATCTTTCATCCTTATTCTCTGACCGCTTAATCCTCTTTGACCATTCTAAGCTAAGCTATACCTGTTTTTGGTTAATTACACCTGACCAACCCTTGGGATGGGGTGGTCAGGTGTCGGCCTATATATCTTCCCCCCTTCTCCCTTCTCCTTAGTCAGTCTGGTGTTGACAAAGGCTTTAACAAAGCCGAAACGTTCACCTCATTTCATATTTCTCTGTGGATTTTCCGCATATATATATATATATATATATATATATATATATATATATATATATATATGTCGTACCTAGTAGCCAGAACTCACTGCTCAGCCTACTATGCAAGGCCCGATTTGCCTAATAAGCCAAGTTTTCCTGAACAAATATATTTTCTCTAATTTTTTTCTTATGTAATGATAAAGCTAACCATTTCATTATGTATGAGGTCAATTTTTTTTTACTGAAGTAAAATTTACGTAGATATATGACCGACCTAACCAACCTTACCTAACCTAACCTAACCTATCTCTAAAGGTTAGGTTAGGTTAGGTAGCCGATAAAGTTAGGTTAGGTTAGGTTAGGTAGGTTAGGTAGTCGAAAAACAATTAATTCATGAAAACTTGGCTTATTAGGCAAATTGGGCCTTGCATAGTAGGCTGAGAAGTGCGTTCTGGCTACTAGGTACGACATATATATATATATATATATATATATATATATATATATATATATATATATATATATATATATATATATTATATATATATATATATATATATATATATGTCGTACCTAGTAGCCAGAACGCACTTCTCAGCCAACTATGCAAGGCCCGATTTGCCTAATAAGCCAAGTTTTCATGAATTAATTGTTTTTGACTACCTAACCTACCTAACCTAACCTAACCTAACTTTTTCGGCTACCTAACCAAACCTAACCTATAAAGATAGGTTAGGTTAGGTTAGGTAGGGTTGGTTAGGTTCGGTCATATATCTACGTTAATTTTAACTCCAATATACAAAAATTGACCTCATACATAATGAAATGGGTAGCTTTATCATTTCATAAGAAAAAATCTTGAAAAAATATATTAATTCAGGAAAACTTGGTTTATTAGGAAAATCGGGCCATGCATAGTAGGCCAAAAAGTGAGTTCTGGCTACTAGGTACGACATATACATATATATATATATATATATATATATATATATATATATATATATATATATATATATATATATATATATATATATATATATATATGTATATGTCGTACCTAGTAGCCAGAATGCACTTCTCAGCCTACTATGCAAGGCCCAATTAAGGCGTCTTGTACATACCAGTTGCGTGGCTCCTGGGAGTATGGGTTCGAGTCACTTATGGGGTGTGAGTTTTCAGTTGCATATTGTCCTGGGGACCATTCAGGCTTGTTCGCATTTGTGTTCCTCACGTGTGCCCCAAAGAATGAGGTGATTTGGTAAAATGCTATGCCCAAGATTACTATCCGAGTGCCGGCGGTGGGGTGGTTCAAATAGCCTCGGCTATCACCTCATTTTGTCCGGTCGTGATGGTCAAGTGGATTAAGGCGTCTTGTACATACCAGTTGCGTGGCTCCTGGGAGTATGGGTTCGAGTCACTTCTGGGGTGTGAGTTTTCAGTTGCATATTGTCCTGGGGACCATTCAGGCTTGTTCGCATTTGTGTTCCTCACGTGTGCCCCAAAGAATGAGGTGATTTGGTAAAATGCTATGCCCAAGATTACTATCCGAGTGCCGGCTGTGGGGTGGTTCAAATAGCCTCGGCTATCACCTCATTTTGTCCGGTCGTGATGGTCAAGTGGATTAAGGCGTCTTGTACATACCAGTTGCGTGGCTCCTGGGAGTATGGGTTCGAGTCACTTCTGGGGTGTGAGTTTTCAGTTGCATATTGTCCTGGGGACCATTCAGGCTTGTTCGCATTTGTGTTCCTCACGTGTGCCCCAAAGAATGAGGTGATTTGGTAAAATGCTATGCCCAAGATTACTATTCGAGTGTCGGCGGTGGGGTGGTTCAAATAGCCTCGGCTATCACCTCATTTTGTCCGGTCGTGATGGTCAAGTGGATTAAGGCATCTTGTACATACCAGTTGCGTGGCTCCTGGGAGTATGGGTTCGAGTCACTTCTGGGGTGTGAGTTTTCAGTTGCATATTGTCCTGGGGACCATTCAGGCTTGTTCGCATTTGTGTTCCTCACGTGTGCCCCAAAGAATGAGGTGATTTGGTAAAATGCTATGCCCAAGATTACTATCCGAGTGCCGGCGGTGGGGTGGTTCAAATAGCCTCGGCTATCACCTCATTTTGTCCGGTCGTGATGGTCAAGTGGATTAAGGCGTCTTGTATATACCAGTTGCGTGGCTCCTGGGAGTATGGGTTCGAGTCACTTCTGGGGTGTGAGTTTTCAGTTGCATATTGTCCTGGGGACCATTCAGGCTTGTTCGCATTTGTGTTCCTCACGTGTGCCCCAAAGAATGAGGTGATTTGGTAAAATGCTATGCCCAAGATTACTATCCGAGTGCCGGCAGTGGGGTGGTTCAAATAGCCTCGGCTATCAACTCATTTTGTCCGGTCGTGATGGTCAAGTGGATTAAGGCGTCTTGTACATACCAGTTGCGTGGCTCCTGGGAGTATGGGTTCGAGTCACTTCTGGGGTGTGAGTTTTCAGTTGCATATTGTCCTGGGGACCATTCAGGCTTGTTCGCATTTGTGTTCCTCACGTGTGCCCCAAAGAATGAGGTGATTTGGTAAAATGCTATGCCCAAGATTACTATCCGAGTGCCGGCGGTGGGGTGGTTCAAATAGCCTCGGCTATCACCTCATTTTGTCCGGTCGTGATGGTCAAGTGGATTAAGGCGTCTTTTACATACCAGTTGCGTGGCTCCTGGGAGTATGGGTTCGAGTCACTTCTGGGGTGTGAGTTTTCAGTTGCATATTGTCCTGGGACCATTCAGGCTTGTTCGCATTTGTGTTCCTCACGTGTGCCCCAAAGAATGAGGTGATTTGGTAAAATGCTATGCCCAAGATTACTATTCGAGTGTCGGCGGTGGGGTGGTTCAAATAGCCTCGGCTATCACCTCATTTTGTCCGGTCGTGATGGTCAAGTGGATTAAGGCATCTTGTACATACCAGTTGCGTGGCTCCTGGGAGTATGGGTTCGAGTCACTTCTGGGGTGTGAGTTTTCAGTTGCATATTGTCCTGGGGACCATTCAGGCTTGTTCGCATTTGTGTTCCTCACGTGTGCCCCAAAGAATGAGGTGATTTGGTAAAATGCTATGCCCAAGATTACTATCCGAGTGCCGGCGGTGGGGTGGTTCAAATAGCCTCGGCTATCATCTCATTTTGTCCGGTCGTGATGGTCAAGTGGATTAAGGCGTCTTTTACATACCAGTTGCATGGCTCCTGGGAGTATGGGTTCGAGTCACTTCTGGGGTGTGAGTTTTCAGTTGCATATTGTCCTGGGGACCATTCAGGCTTGTTCGCATTTGTGTTCCTCACGTATGCCCTAAAGAATGAGGTGATTTGGTAAAATGCTATGCCCAAGATTACTATCCGAGTGCCGGCGGTGGGGTGGTTCAAATAGCCTCGGCTATCACCTCATTTTGTCCGGTCGTGATGGTCAAGTGGATTAAGGCGTCTTTTACATACCAGTTGCGTGGCTCCTGGGAGTATGGGTTCGAGTCACTTCTGGGGTGTGAGTTTTCAGTTGCATATTGTCCTGGGGACCATTCAGGCTTATTCGCATTTGTGTTCCTGACGTGTGCCGCAAAGAATGAGGTGATTTGGTAAAATGCTATGCCCAAGATTACTATCCGAGTGCCGGCGGTGGGGTGGTTCAAATAGCCTCGGCTATCACCTCATTTTGTCCGGTCGTTATGGTCAAGTGGATTAAGGCGTCTTGTACATACCAGTTGCGTGGCTCCTGGGAGTATGGGTTCGAGTCACTTCTGGGGTGTGAGTTTTCAGTTGCATATTGTCCTGGGGACCATTCAGGCTTGTTCGCATTTGTGTTCCTCATGTGTGCCCCAAAGAATGAGGTGATTTGGTAAAATGCTATGCCCAAGATTACTATCCGAGTGCCGGCGGTGGGGTGGTTCAAATAGCCTCGGCTATCACCTCATTTTGCCCGGTCGTTATGGTCAAGTGGATTAAGGCGTCTTGTACATACCAGTTGCGTGGCTCCTGGGAGTATGGGTTCGAGTCACTTCTGGGGTGTGAGTTTTCAGTTGCATATTGTCCTGGGGACCATTCAGGCTTGTTCGCATATATATATATATATATATATATATATATATATATATATATATATATATATATATATATATATATATATATATATATATATATATATATTATTAAATATGACCGAAAAAGTAAGATTAATAATTCTAACACGAATTTTCTCAATCTTTCGTACATTATGCTTCACTGTTGGAGGTAAATCAAAAATCACTTCTCCAAAATTCATTTTTATTTCTAGTCTGACGCGACACGGGCGCGTTTCGTAAAAAGTGGAGTGGAGTTGGTAATTCTGTTGGACGACATATTCGACCTCGAGACACAAAAGAAGGTCACTACCAAAGATACCTTACAAGCAGAACTTATTGCAGAAGGAGGAAAGAATCGAGGCAACTACAGAAGCACCATACTGTCCCCCGAGCTTAGAGCGGCAGCTAAAAGCCTTCGTGAGAACAAGGAGATAGTTGTCAGGAGAGGTGACAAGTCGCCAATATATGTCATTCTTAAAAAAGACGAATATCTGGCGAAAATGAACATCATACTCTCTGACCAAACTAAGTTCCAAAGGGTAACGAAGGACACTACAGCCGAATTAAAAGCAAAGGTCAACAAACTGATCGAAACTGTGAACGCCAAGAAATCCGGACTCCACCTGCCAAAGATCATTGGGGAATATAAACCTGGATATGCGTATGGAAATGTCAAGACGCACAAGCCTGGAAACCCACTTCGGCCAATCATTAGCCAGATACCCACACCCACGTACAGATTGGCGAAGCGACTCAACGGCCTGCTGACTCCTTATGTTCCTTGCGCCTTCAGCCTGAAGTCTCCAAAGGAATTTGTGGACTTACTGCGGGGCGCACGGGCCACAGGGATAAGAGCCTCGTTGGACGTAGAATCGCTGTTTACCAACGTACCTGTGGACGAGACAATCGGAATGATAGCCGACAGAGTGTATCGTGATCCAGCCTGTACTCCTCTTGACATGCCAGAAAGTATTCTGAGGAAACTACTCCAAGCTTGTACTAAAGAGGCACCCTTCTTGAGCCCGGATGGGCACATGTATAAGCAAGTAGATGGGGTCGCCATGGGTTCTCCCCTAGGTGTCCTGTTTGCAAACTTCTACATGGGTACCATCGAGCAAAAAGTCTTAGTCGACATGAACTTGAAACCGGCCATATACTGCAGGTATGTTGACGACATTTTTACACAGGTACCTGATGTCAGACATCTGCAGGAGCTGAAGGAGGCATTTGAGCAGAGTTCCGTGCTGCGTTTCACTTACGAGACGGAAAAGGATGGGAAGCTGCCTTTTCTAGATGTAACAGTCATGGAAAAGGGCGGAGGTTTCCACACTGCAGTCTACACAAAGGAAACAAACATAGGAATGTGCCTAAATGCCAACAGCGACTGCCCTGACAGGTACAAGAGGAGTGTTGTTAACGCATACGTCGACCGTGCTCTCAGCCACAGCTCAGAATGGAAGCAAGTCGACGAAGAACTCTGTAGGGTAAGGCAGGTTCTAGTCAATAACGGCTTCTCCAATGGTTTCATCGAAGACATCATAAGAAGGAAAGTGAAAAGCCATGCAACCTCCGAAGAACAACTAACACTAACACAACACCTATACCCCCTATTAGACTATTTTACAGGAACTTCTTTTCCACAGCTCATAAAACAGAGGAAAGGGTCCTGAAAGATATTGTTAATAGAAACGTTATCCCTACAGACAAAAATCAGAGGATACAACTGACGATTTACTATAAAACCAGAAAAACGGCCAGCCTACTCATGAGAAACTCTCCAGACACGAAACAGAACGCTTTAAAAGAGACTAACGTCGTCTATGCCTTCAAATGCCCACTTGGGGACTGTAAGCTCCAAAAAAACCCAGTATATAGGCAAGACAACAACATCTCTTTCTAGGCGTTTAACGATGCATAAACAACAGGGCTCCATTAAGGAACATATAATCTCTTCCCATAACCAAACCATCGCCAGAGAAATCCTAGTAAACAACACAGAAATCATCGATAGATACAGCGATAGCAGGCGGCTTGACGTTTGCGAGGCACTACACATCAAGAAGTCAACACCAGCAATCAACAGCCAATTATTGCACAACTATATTCTACCCACCTCAAGACTCCGCTCCAATATAGAAGCATCAAGAAATATGGACCAATAGGCTTTCTACAAACACTTCTATTCAATACCCATTGTTTCTTTTCAGTCTTGTGTTGATACTTTTAATACCCTATTAATATCCTCTAGTGTTCTGTCTTGTGTTAATGCCACATCATCCTTCCCACCTCACTCAAATGTAATGCCACATCACCCTTCCCACCTCACTCAAATGTAGATATAAAATCAGGGAAACGCAAGTTCTAATCAGTTGTGTATTTGTGAAGTCTTTGAAAATGTAATAAGTTTTACGAAACGCGCCCGTGTCGCGTCAGACTAGAAATAAAAATGAATTTTGGAGAAGTGATTTTTGATTTACCTCCAACAGTGAAGCATAATGTACGAAAGATTGAGAAAATTCGTGTTAGAATTATTAATCTTACTTTTTCGGTCATATTTAATAATATATGTCTACAGGAAAGACTGCTACCAAAATATACTAATATATATATATATATATATATATATATATATATATATTATTATATATATATATATATTATATATATATATTTATTTATTTATTTATGGGTATTTATTTTAAATGAGAAATATTAAGATGGTTCCCTATCTTTGTGAGTGTGAGAGTGAGTGTATATATTTATATGCTATTTCCTTGTTAGGAGGTAAACATCGCTCCTCTACCCTTCCTACCAGAGTCGACAGATTTGTACACCTCTTGTGTGGTAATACCACCTTGAGACCTCACTCCAAATTCACCTGTGATCATTGTGGGACCACTCTGTGTGTGGACTTGGCCTCTGAACATCTACAAACATGTCTCCAAGATGAGTGAATAAAACCCCACCAGCTTTATTTTTCTTAAGAAGCATCTTGAATACTTATGTCATGGGGTTTAGCAGGTTGGAGGTGTTGCCTTTATTATTATTAATATTATTATTATTTGTATTATTATTATTATTATTATTATTATTATTATTATTATTATTATTATATTATTATTATTATTATTATAATTATTATTATTATTATCATTATTCCCCAAGGGTGGTTCAGAAGCAGGTAAAGACATCACAGGGTCAGGTAGGAGAGCAACAACATGACAAAGCACAGCGCCCCTTAGGTGGTAGTGGGGTTAGACAGTCCAGTGCAAATGGGGGAGGGGTGGGGAGGAAGTGATGAGTGAAGATGATGGTGGTGACATCTCTCTGGCAGGCCCTAAGCGGTCTTAGACCTCACGACAACAAACGAGATAGTGGGCTAATAAGTGATGTAAATTTTTCAGATGGGGAAGATGTTATAGACAACCCCCCCCCCTTAATTAATAGGGTGGGGGCCCCTGGGGGATCTCTTTATTAGAATGGAATATTCCATCCCCACAGCTTTCGCTACAGACCCTATAGGACTCCTAAGCAACTTTAGGGACTATTACTGCAGTGAAATTAGAGAATTACATGAATTCTCTCGTGGGGCATGGCAATTTTACTTCGTCATATAAAATCCTTCTTGAAGTGAAGGTAACACTTTTAAAACAACATCTCACAGAAGATGATGACTATCGGGAACACTTCACAACGGCACCTGCTTGACTAGTAACACTTGAGGAATTGGGCAATCTTATTGATAGTTGGGTGGGTTATATGATTACATGTCTAAAGGATCTCCTTTCTGAAAATGAAGGTCTTGAATTTATCTTGTATAATGTTGATTTCCTCAAAATCGTTATCTGTAATGATGGTTTAAGGTTAGTTTTCGGGAATTATGTTTTTTTTTTTCTAAAAAATGTATAGTTTGCTTTTGCACGACAATTCCAATTCCATTACCGCTTAGGGTATCCCCACGCTGTGCAAAGGTCTTTAACACGTAACCATTTTAAAGAAATCATACACAGTAATGGAGTATTAAATACTTTTCAATATTCTCAAATTAGGAATGTAGGAGGGCAGATGGTCATCACTTATAATACTAAGAGGGGTTTAAGTGCATTTGATGATAAGAGCTTTTACCTAAATAGATACAAGAGCTTAGGCTATGGACACCCAGACATACCACCGGAATCCCACCCCAACGCCTCAGCCCAAGGAATGCTCTACGAGAGTGAAAGCGGTGATGTCATTGACCCCCAAGGTGAGGAAGGACGACACCCTACCAGCGAGACTGAACGCTATTACGTCAGTAGTCCCCTACCGGGAGAAGAACCACATCACCCCATTCACTCTCTAGATGATGATGATGAGTCATCATCTTCATCCCAGGGGGAGGAAGAAGAAGAAGAGGACCCCACAACATACCTATGGGCACGGAGGAGAGATCTTGTTAGATACTATTATGAGGGGGGGGGAGGATTTAGTTTATGACTATGTTTAAGCCCTTGTGTACTTTGTTAATATAATTAAAAAAATTATGGGTTATTTCTTTTTACTTTCTTTTATTTTGAGTATATATATATATATATATATATATATATATATATATATATATATATATATATATATATATATATATATATATATATATATATATATATATATATATATATATTGTGACGGTAACGCGTTGGTGTTCGGCTGTTCA
Source organism: Procambarus clarkii (assembly GCF_040958095.1). Classification (NCBI taxonomy): domain Eukaryota; kingdom Metazoa; phylum Arthropoda; class Malacostraca; order Decapoda; family Cambaridae; genus Procambarus; species Procambarus clarkii. The sequence continues at coordinate 25,472,425 of NC_091166.1, read as the reverse complement.
AAGCTAGGGGTATGGCCTCGTCACATAGAATAAAAAAAAAATAGAAAATCTGGAACTTCGTCTGTGGTAAGGTAAGGAGAAGACACACAAAACACAAGTAAATTTTAACAATGGAATTTTAATTACGTTAGATATACAAAACATGAATAAAATAGACATACAAATTCGTATAATAAAATCAATCAATCAAAATAATAAGAATAATTAAATGACAAAATGAAAAGTTACGTTAAGACAAGTGAGCAATAACAAGCTGTGCAATATACAATAAAATGAGAGGTGCAGGAATATTGGCTTTAAGCTATCACCTCTCTTAGTACACGTAAGCCAAAGCTTAGTCTACCAGGAAGACGTGTTAACCGTATGAAAGCACTGAATATTCTGAAGACTGAGGTCGTGGCGGCCCCAGACATCAAGTAGTATGGTGGGTGGAGTGCAGTTGCAGCTAGACCGGCGGCCAATCAGCGAGGAGCCGGCAACAAGACAGGTAGTTTGGCGGTTTGAGGTGAAGCAGGTGTTCCTGGCTGCATACGTTTTGTAAATACAAAGCCCATCGTAGCCCACCTACCTAACCTAACCTAACCTAACTTTTTCGGCTACCTAACCTAACCTAACCTATAAAGATAGGTTAGGTTAGGTTAGGTAGGGTTGGTTAAGTTCGGTCATATATCTACGTTAATTTTAACTCCGATAAAAAAAATTGACCTCATACATAATGAAATGGGTAGCTTTATCATTTCATTAGAAAAAAATTAGAGAAAATATATTAATTCAGGAAAACTTGGCTTATTAGGCAAATCGGGCCTTGCATAGTAGGCTGAGAAGTGAGTTCTGGCTACTAGGTACGACATATACATATATATATATATATATATATATGTATTATATATATATATATATATATATATATATATATATGTATATATATATATATATATATATATATATATATATATATATATATATATATATATATATATATGATAATGGTAATTGAACTACCAGTTGGTGGTAATTGAATTACCACCAACAGTGAAAAGAAATGTACGAAAGATTGAGAAAATTCGTGTTATAATTATTAATCTTACTTTTTCGGTCATATTTAATAATATATGTCTACAGGAAAGACTGCTACCAAAATATACTAATATATATATATATATATATATATATATATATATATATATATATATATATATATATATATATATATATATATATATGTATATATATATATATATATATATATATATATATATATATATATATATATATATATATATATATATGTCGTACCTAGTAGCCAGAACGCACTTCTCGGCCTACTATGCAAGGCCCGATTTGCCTAATAAGCCAAGTTTTCATGAATTAATTGTTTTTCGAGTACCTAACCTACCTAACCTAACTTTTTCGGCTACCTAACCTAACCTAATCTATAAAGATAGGTTAGGTTAGGTTAGGTGGGGTTGGCTAGGTTCGGTCATATATCTACGTTAATTTTAACACCAATAAAAAAAAATTACCTCATACATAATGAAATAGGTAGCTTTATCATTTCATAAGAAAAAAATTAGAGAAAATATATTAATTCAGGAAAACTTGGCTTATTAGGCAAATCAGGCCTTGCATAGTAGGCTGAGAAGTGCGTTCTGGCTACTAGGTACGACATATATATATATATATATATATATATATATATATATATATATATATATATATATATATATATATATATATATATATATATATATATTTATATTTAAGGAGTATTAAATTATAAATCTTCCCAAGGAGGTTAAAAAAAATCAAATAATTTATTAATGGTTTTATTAGGTAAAAAACACAAATAATGAATAAGAAGTTAATTATTATTTTTAATAATGGTAGTTATGGGTCCCACTTCTTATTCCTCACCCCCTCCACCTCCCCATCATCATCTGAGTAGAATTCTGACATCTCTTCGTCAATGATGAGTGGAGGAAGATCTTGACCCCCAACCTCCTTTCTTGGGGGTGGGGGTGAGTTGGATTGTCGGCTTTGGGTTGAGTTTCCTTCTCTCCCCCATCAGGAGTGTTCTGCAAGAGAGGTGGGAGAAAAAAATATTATTTATAGTGATTAAAGGTTTGTATAGGATTATATCATTTATTAGAAAAATATTCTATTTTCTCTAAGAACAACTACCACATACCTCTTCCCCTTCAGGTGCAGTCCTGTGTCCTTTACAGCAGGCATCGTCAATTAGGCTACGTAACAGCATCTTGTTTGGGGTAGACCCCACAGATAGAATTACTACTTTGCAAATGTGGGCGGGTCCCAAGAACTGTACTGAAGAAAAATAAAGAGGCAAAAATAGAGTATATAAAAACTTTTTATTGTAGAAATAAAATAAAATAAAATAAATATATTACCAGAAAGTGTGAGCAATACTAACCAGGTCCTTCAAGGACTTCAATCTTTCCCGCAGGTGGTTTTGGAGAGACACGATCCATTTTGTAGGAGGGGGTTGACGGTCTTCTGGAGAGGTTGCGGGGTGAGAGGGGGTTTTATAGAAGTAATCCCCCACCCCCCCTCCCCCTCTAGAATATTATTTAGGTTGCCTAACTAACAAAAATATTCTCTACATCACCTATAAGAACCAACACCATCACCTCTACAAAATATCCTAACACAATGTTGTTTCATTGGAAAATATCACCTCGCATAAGCAAGGGCTCGTTTATCGTTTAATTTTAAAGCAACACTGGAAAATACATTATGTAAGTTTCATTGTAAGTAAGTTTCATCGAAGGCAACCCCAGGTGGCTTACTCTGTGAACAAACATTATGCAATATAGCCTGCAGGCAAGAGTAAAATCACTCTGGAGTCTCTAGCACATTCCAAATACCTCTGTTATTTTGTTAGTTTTAATAATCTCACAAAATAATAGCCGTAAGTAACCGGTGACGTTGCATAACTATAAAAAAAAATCGATGTTTAACTTTATCAACATAAATACCTATACAATGCCCCATAGTTATTCTACTGTGTGATGGTAATATATTAGTTATAAAGTCTATAGCTTTCCTTGTCGTGATATTTAAATGTTCTATCTCATCTGCATTATAACAACCTAGGTAGAGCACGCGATATCCTAGATTATTTTTAAATTAATATTTATATCATAACAATTCATTATGTTTTAAGCCTGCACATCACATAGAACAGTTCTCTGTCCATCGATCGATAGTAACCTGGTCGTTTCCCCAAACAGCAAAGCCAGTCTGTTATATGTAACACCGCTACCAAATTCAAGCTCCATACACAAGTTGCCAGATTTCTCCACAGGGAGGGAATCCTTTGTTTGAATGGTGCTTAAGTCAAAGGCGAATTTTGATCTTCCCTTATTAAAAGTGTCATAGGCCAGAAGTGAGTCACACTCTAACCCTAATGTCTTCAAAGTTTCGGAATGAAGGTGAGAATAGTGGTTGTCGAAATCGCCCCCAATTCGGTAAATTGCATTATTGTTCAAATACATGGCGATACTTTTCAGCTTTGCATTTTCAAAATATAAACCATTACCTTGGTTAAGACCGGCATAATAGCTCATTGGAACACTTACCATATACATCTTGTGTGGAATTACTTGGGCCCAAGGCTGATCAATTAAGAGACTAGTTTCATTCCCTGCTAGGACATAGGTTTTAGAAATGATTCTATTGAAAGTATAGCTGATGGGATCAGGGGGTGCTAACAGTGAGCTGTTTAAGGCCAGGAAAGCACTTGGTTAGGGGAATACCCGTGTGACCCATAATTTCGCATAATCCATATGCATGCGATACTTAGAGCCATTGGTTACACTTGTATTTAGCACCCAAGCACGGGGAGAGAGCTCCAATCATAGTCGTACATCTATATTGTCTAATACATATTGATCTAGGGTTGTTATATCCAATACTAGGGGAAAACACATTGACAAACCTTTACTTTTTAAATGTCATAATTTTTTTACCCTTGATGCTTGCTCCAGTAAAATAAGTATAAGTGACTATTCCATCATCAATCCAGTCCCTATGCAACCCGTTCTCGCAAATTCGTAAAGTCAATGTTGACTTATTAACTACGTGCATAGGTGATATACTAAACATAATAGATACCCTTAAAAAGATTCATAGAAAACACCGACCTTACCTAACCTTGTTAGTATCTTAAGATAAGCATCTTATTTCTTCGTAATTACAATTATTACTTAACCTATACCTATTATAGGTTAGGTAATAATTGTAATTACGAAGCAATAAGATGCTTATCTTAAGACACTAACAAGGTTAGGTAAGGTCGGTGTTTTCTATGAATCTTTTTAAGGGTATCTATTATGTTAAGTATGTCACCTATGCACATATTTAATAAGTCAATATTGACTTATTAAATTTGCGAGAACGGGTTGCCCTATGAAAGGCTCCAATTCTCCCCAAGGAAGACATTTTTGATGGAGGCGTGGAAGTAATTAATTTAATAAATGACCAATAATTAAAATTAAAATTTGTTTCAACTAGCTGCTCTCCTAAGAAAACCTGAACACTTTTAAACATGGTATTTGACAATCCGTTCACAAATTCCACATAGTCATCCTCTTCCAATTTTGTGGTATCATCTTCTTTGGTTAGAGATACCTTAAAATCTATAACA